>NW_020664408.1:42950-116882 GCF_002925995.2 Terrapene triunguis | reverse complement strand
CCTCTTCAAACAGGACTGCATTACTGTGAACGAGGAACCTTGTAATTACATAATAAATAGCACATTTTATCTATGAAGCAGACGACTTCTCAAAAATTGTAGACCAGTGTTATATACATTTTCCCCATTCGTACAAACGGTTAAACGTTGTTGTTTTTTAAGCTAAAAGCCATTCCTAGGGCTTAAGATGTTTGATCATTAAAACCTGAGTAACATTTTTGGAGCCATCTTGGAAATACCAATCTGTATGATTCACAATGCATGATTCATTTCAAAATGCATTTGCATTGGACATGGTCCCATAAATAATATTTAGAAAACCACATGAGGCAACTTTCTGTTTAAAAAGAAGAAAGCATTATGCCTGTTTTTTTAAAAACACAGCACACAGGGCAGGTGATTTAGTCATTTCACATCATTGAACCAGCTTTTCTGTCTTACATGCTATTCTGGCATGATCCTTTTTTCCCTGTGTCTTTACTCTAGGCCTCGTGCTTTCTGGTCCCTATTCACCTCCTGTTACCCTGCTACCTCCCATTTTCTCTCTCTTCTTTCACACCTTTCCTTCCACAGCTAGTCCTCTTTAAATGCTTCTATTGTCTACCATTATTAGCAAGGCTAGTATGCTGACATTTCCCCCCACCTCTATCAGGCAGCAAACCAAGCTCCCACAGAGAATGCAAATTCCACAAAGTCAGACCAGTGCTGCACGCTCATGGCACATTCCTAAAGCTTGAAATTAAGCCTGAGAAATGCATCCTAACTTGTGTGCATGTTTAAATAATTTAAGCGAGTCAAAGATGTTGTGTCACCTAGTTCATCTTAGTGGTAATGCAGGATTGTTCTTTATTGTACTAGGCTTACTTCTAGTCCAGTTTTGAATATGCCAACCAATGGGGCAGCTTACACCACTTTCACTGGGATTCCAAAGCCTAGTAAAGTTTATCATTAGAGAGTGTTATGCTTATAACTAGTTGGTCTAAGTTTTACTTTTCTTAATTTAATTGCATTAATCCTAATTGTGCCACTTCTCCTCCCTCGATGGTTATGTACTTCCCGTATTTGCAGACTTGTGTCCCCACTTAATCAGTGGTTAGCTAAGCTATACCCATATAGCTTTTAAGATGTCCTTACAAATCAATCCTTTCAGTCTCACAACCATTTCTGTTGTCCTTTGAACTTCCTCCAATTTGTAAAAATAAATTCTTAAAAAAAAAAAAAAACCTTTCTAGTAAGAGGTGCTCAATATTAACCACAGAATAAATTCCAATTACAGTCATGGTTATTACCTCACTGCTGTGTCATGGAATATCTCAGCACATGCAGCCCAAAATTGTATTGGTCCTTTTTGTTCAGATGTCTCACTACTAATTTGTTTTGAATTCTCTCTCCTCAGTCAAACCTAAAGATAATGCTCGGAAAGACTTATTACTTCCCAGATTCCTCCTCCCCATTACATATCTGTGTTTGGGATTATAATTTCCCAGACGTACCTTGCATTTTTCTAAGAGAATTCACCTTGTTGTTTTCTGCCCAGATTTTTTAGATCTTTCCACAACCTTTTGTATTATTTTTGTACCACTCCCTGCACACTAGTAACTGTACATTTTATAACATGCTACCTACTACTACTACACAATTAAAGAAGATATTAAGACTGAATCCAATACTAAACTCATCTGTACCTTCTAGACTCCTCTTTCAATTTAACATTTGTTAAATTAAATCCTTTTTTTACACTCCTTTCACGTAGTTGTCAATCCATGTGACAGTAATCATAGCCAAGCTGATCTGAATTCATTTTGACAGTAAGGTTCTGAGACTGTATCCAAGGGTTTATCAAAATAAAGCCAATCTTAAAAATAACCAAGTCATGAGTAATAAGCAGCACTGGTTTATGAAGACTAGATCTTGCCAGACAAACATTTGTTTGGATACAGTTACAAAATTGACAGATGAATGGAAAGCAGACCAAGTAACAGATTTGGATTTTCTAGACATGATTACTATCAATATTTTACTAGGGATAGGATTCAGACTTTGAGAGAACAGTAATTGCCAGGATTTAGGGTGGTAAGAATTCAAGTATTTTACAGAAATAATTGTGGAAATGAAGATATTCAAACTTGAATGATGATAATTATTTAACAGAAGATTTTATCCATTGTGGAAAGAATAAAGGGACAATATCCTAATTAAATCCCAAATGCATACATAGTTATGATAACCATTTCAAAAGGTACACTGTCAAATCTGAGAGAGGCCAAAAATTAGAACTTTCAGCTTTCTTGATTCACAAGTATGCGTCATGCTGCCCCATTCTTGTGCGGAGGAGAAGATACTGAAATAGTTTCTCCTTCGCTACTCTGAAGAAATGGACAGAGAGATCACAAACAAGCCATGCACTCCAGACAGAATGGATCCCATAGTAAAATAGTCTAATTTTAAACAGCCTTTGTTTTTGAAGGGGCTGATATCTTACCTCCTAGGAATTTTATTTCTAAATGCTATTTTAGGTTCGATTATGTTTTGGGCACTGATAGTATCCCTTTAAAGCCCTATGATAGATTTATAATAAGGGAGTAAGTTTATTACAGAGCAATTTTATAAAGTCTACAATATTTGTGAACGAAAGCCAAGGAGTTTGTGGTTAGAAACCCATATTAATGTTTCAATAAAAGTAAACTAGTTGATGGATACATAAAACATATTTCACATTGCAATACTAGCAAGAGATATCTATCTAAATGTGCTTAAAAGCCCCACAGAACTCAAGCACAACACTGAGAATTCTATAACTGCAACGTATAAACCCTTAGACCAGGGGTAGGCAACCTACGGCACGTGTGCCGAAGGCAGCATGCGAGCTGATTTTCAGTGGCACTCACACTGCCCGGGTCCTGGCCACCGGTCTGGGGGGCACTGCATTTTAATTTAATTTTAAATGAAGTTTCTTAAACATTTTAAAAACCTTATTTACTTTACATACAACAATAGTTTAGTTATATATTATAGACTTATAGAAGGAGATCTTCTAAAAACGTTAAAATGTATTACTGGCACGCAAAACCTTAAATCAGAGTGAATAAATGAAGACTCGGCACACCACTTCTGAAAGGTTGCTGACCCCTGCCTTAGACCCTAAGTTATTTGCCAATCCCCAAACTGTAAACATCACAAGGTTCAATGAACTAGGCTCTCAGGTTATCTGATGTTCTTATTGATCACGCAGTAATATAGACAAAAATTAGGATTACCAAACACTACTGAATACTAGGTATTGTGCCATCAGCTAATTGAATTTTCTTGTCTTTCCCCACCCTATAAGCTGTTAAACTTTTCTGGAATTCATATAATGATGTATAGAAAAAACCACTAAGAAAGTGGATTAAAGGCATTTGGTACTCACTTGTCTATCTCAATACCAAGCGGATTAGCTGGACGTAGAGACAAGGGGGGAATCCCTTTGTTCCTGTCAGTGCGCGTGTCATAATAGTTCATTTCATCAACCCAGACAGCAGACTGATCCAAGATACCTAGAGAAAATAAAGCACATATCCTTAAAACAACAAAGGCTGTCCAGCACCATCAACTTCGTCCATACTGAATTAATTTGAAAAAGACTGAAAAATATAAAATGCGTGCCTAGGTAATATTTTGGAAGATACAGAACAAAACAACCTGGATACAATTATGCTAAACTATTTGCTTAGAGTAGCTGGAAAGGTATCAGTGGCAGGGCATCACACCTTACATCTCACAGACTGCACTGTTCTGTTTAAGATACAAAGTACCAACACGGACAAGTTAACAGAAAATAATAAAATAGCACTTTTCCAAGTCTTTACTCATCACCTCCAACCCTGTCACCCGCCAAAGATACCAGCTGCTAATGTGGTAGTCTCTCTTTTCATAAATTTTGGGGAAAATTCCTCATTTTCACCACTCAGCCAGAATAAAAGTTAACTCTGGCCACAAGCCCCTTAGCTAGCAAGTCCCGCAGTATGTGGCAGTCCTCAATGAGTGTAGAGCAGAGAGAACTGGCTTCCTCCCAACAGCTCAAGCATAGGGAGCATGTCAAGGCCCTCAGACTTTTGCTGTTTGGCAAAACACAGATTTCTTCCTCCCCAAGACTTCCCCCTCCCACAAGTTTCTAATAAAATCTGAAATATTAATATTTGGATTGTAAAACATTAGAACAGCTCTGGGGAAAGTATGTGTTATTTAATTGCCATTGGAACCATAGAAAACAAGAACCTAAACTGTTGCTTTTGTGTAGCCCTTATATAAACAGTGCCTGTCTTAATTTCTCAATGATCTAGATTGGATTCTAATTTTTTTTTATTCAAACGACATTTTTGACAGGATTGCAGATGAAATTTGGGGTTAGACTACTTGACAACATTCTTAATTATTAAACAACACACTAGAAATACCCCAAAAAGGTCTTTTTGTGTGTGTGTGTCTTACCAGGTATTAGTTGCTAATGTTGCTTAATTATAACAGCATCCAACATTCAACTCCTTTTTTAAAAGGATAACAGTCAGAAGGAACTATAGGTGTACTGTCCACGTTCCTTTTGTGTCTTTTACTGATTCATTAAGCTTAATAGCCCATTAAAGAACTTGATTACTGGGACTGTCATTTTTGCAAGTATTAATATCCATTCTAAAGGGTAGGAGTGTGTGAAGGAAATCAAAGAGTTTTCGCTTTCAGAAAAACAGATGCCTTCAATGACCAACGTATAAGTATACCTAAAAGGCAGATTTCAACCCAAAATGTGTATTGTTAGTATATATTTTGCAAGTACTAAACAAGTAAAGAGTAACTAAGGAACAACTATCAGTGGGTTAAATTTTATAAATAAAATTTATTTACAAAACCAAAGACATCTAGTCAATTTTAATTATTTAGCAAAACTAATTGTAAGTTTGAATGAGGCAAAATACCTATTTTCTCAGGTTTCAGGAGTTTGAAGGAAACAGTCGAAGTTCCTCTGCCACCTGATTTTGTAGTGACAATAATGTCCCCCTTATCATTTTTAGCTTGTCCCACTCGACACACTATTTTACTGGCAGACATCCATTCAGCAGTCAGCAGACAGTTGTGTCCACAGATTGTTAAACCTGGAAATCAAAGACTTACTGTGAATAAAACTGATGAAATACAGTCTGTCTTATAATAGTTAGTTTTCTGTTTATCTAGACATGTTATAAACAAATAAAAGAATTCTGCCAATCCTGTCTTTTATAATTTAGATGAATAATATTGATGTTTATTTTTAAGCATTTTTTCCTATTTTTATGCATTTAAACTTTCACAGTTGTGGAAAATTATGGGTGGGGGAGGTCAGACAATTATTTAATGACAAATAGACAGATTCAAACTATTAAGCGTTATAAGCTGTTAAAACACAAATTGTCAACATCACATGTCAAAATATACAAAGTAAATATCCTTAAATCAACAAATCAGACCCATTGTTACTATTCATTCCCTAATCCATTTGTAACAAGTCTAATCCAAAAATCTAAATAACTGAATTTTGACTCTAATAAGTTCTCAAGCAGCATTTTTTGTACTTTGCCTATCTTTATATTTTAATTACCATCACTGTAAGTATTTGTTGTGGGTTTGTGTATGTACAGACCCAATGAAATCAATGTTTACTGACATTTACGGATAAAAATCTAATCCTTCCAAGCCTAGTTAGAGATCATTGAGGTGCTCTCATCTGTATCTCTTCTATAGTACTTTGTAGACCCAATACAGTAAGGAAATCATGGGTATATTTTTCAAAAGCATGAACCTAAGCCCTATTGATTTTCAGTGGGAGGTAGGCACTTTTGAAAATACGACTTAAGCTCCTAATCATTTAGGTGCTTTTGAAACTGTTTCTCCCTATGTACTAAGTACATTGCTGATCAGCCTCTATATCTTCAAAACACTGCACAAATATTAATTATTCAGGTTTTCAGTATAGGTGTCTAGATTAGCTTCTGCCCCAATACAGATGGTACATCACTGTAATCAGACAATGCCAGTTTTTTTTAAAAATTGGGTTGGTTTGTATTTTCAATTTCTAGAAACCTCTTACCAATTTAACAGATACTTACATGAAAAAGGTCCACATGTGTCACACAGCCCCAAATATTTCACACTTTCTTTTCTCATAATTTAATTCTTTGAATGTACACAGCAGACAAATTTGGCAGGATTGAGGTTTTTGTCAGATAGCACATCTTTTCTTGGCCAAATTCATTTTTTTTAAGGGGACTAAAATGCTTGTTACAACAGAGTGGAATATTCAGAAAGAATTATTTTTAAAATCTACAGGGATGGTAGATAAATTATATATTTTTTAAAGGTGACCATCCACTGCCTTCTTCATTCTATTCAGCAGAATGGTATCCAATACTGATTGCAGTACCTCTCCAGCTCATGCACTGAATGAGAGCACCCTTTTTTGGCAATGACACGACGCCATTTGTAGACTAGTACTAGAAGCTATGGGATACTAAGCTGATCAACATAATAAGGGAGTTTATATGATGGAAGCAGATGTGCAGTGAGGTCGCATATAGGCCTGGGTGACTATTGTGATATTGTGACTGGAGCTGGGCAAGGATCTGTGTTATTTAACAATCCTCTTTGAATCAGCATCCAACTGGTTGATGAAGAGGGCAAAAAAAGGCACTATGGATGGTGTAAAATAGGTTAGCGGAGATAAGTTACATGACTTTGACTTTGCTGATGAAATTGCTTTACTAAGTATGATGTGGAACTGAATGATTCCCCTCATATCAGATGTAGAACAGGAAGCAGCAAAAATTGGATTGAAAGTAAAAAGTTATGAAGGTCAGAAACTGGACAACAGATGTAAAGATGTATGGGAATGGAAAAGAAATCACACAGGTAGAAGAGTTCAGCTATCTTGGGAATGTGATGACATTTGAAGGGGACTGTGAAAGATATTCATACAAGATTAGGAAAAGCAAACAGAGGTCTTTCACATCAAACTAAACCATGACTATACCATGTGACTGTACTGAGCTCACTACTGTACAGAGCAGAGACAATGGCTAACACAAAGCAATTGATGGGTAATCTCCACAGATGGCTGAGGAAGATATTACACATTTTATGGAAAGACAAAACAACAAATGCAAGAGTAAGGAAGCTGACAGAGCAGAACATGTTAGAAAATATCAACAACAACAAAAGGCTCAGGTGATTTGGACATGTATAACATATGGAAGATTGGAGCAAGTGTTAAGCAAGCATTGTACCTGTGGGAGGAAGGAGAAAGTGAGGAAGACCAAGGAAGAACTGGCAAAAGACAGTGACATAGTAAACTCAATGTGCTGGCATCACCTGAACTACTACAAAACTAGTGAGTGACCGTAATCAATGGAGGAACTGGACTCCCAGATGTGTCAATGGTACCAGAGGAACTAAGATCTAAAGTAAAGGTGACCAGCAGAGAAATAAATCTTGTCTCTGTGCAGTTGTGTGTTATTGTTTGTGGGGTGTTTTTTTTTCAGGGGATGGGGGGGGAGAGAAAAAGAAAGAAAGAAAGAAAGAAAAAGAAAGAAAGGTAGGTTTTATGTTTGTGTTTTGCCTTCAGAATGTATGAAATATCAAACCCTGTCTTTTCTGGCTTTTGCCCAGAATTTTTGGAAGGACAAAAATAAGAGGCTGGAGTGAAACTTTTCTCAGCCCCGACTGAAAAGGTGAGACAGTTGAATCTTTAACAAAGAACTTTTTCCCAAGTGTGTGATAGGAGTTTGAATTAAGCAGGTGCTAAGAAAATAATAAAGAAATAAAGAAATCAGACTTTGAAACCTGGGCAATTGAGAGGGAAAGTGATTTTTAGTCACTGTTTAAAGACTCTTGTCTTATGATATAATTGCCACTAGTTTGTCAAGTATACATAAAGTCATCCCACAAAACCAGGGTAGACAATACCAGACTTTTCTAGTGTAAAGACTAGCAAGGGGAAAAAAGCATTTTTTTTTTAATTATAACAACATTCAGAATGTTTTTATACATCAAAAGAAGCAAAAAAGAGCAGCCTGTTTCCTCCTTTGTAGGTCAGTTTTAAGGTTCACTCAATAAGATTCATTTAATTACTACTTAATTTAACTTGATGGAATAATTTAACTTGGATTTTCACTAAAATATGTAGGAAATGTTTATACTTGTGCAAAATCATTTGAAGATTTCTACATTATTTAAGAGTTTCTTTCCTGCCTTCAATTTTATTTCTTAAATAAATATTACTACTCAGGGAACATGGGACTTAAGGAGTCCACTAACTTAAAAATTTGCTATGATCGGCTTCACCTCACAGAATAATAAATGACATGGCACTGTAATGTATGTGCTCCTCATTAATGTTTTGCATACCACACTAAATATAGTAATGGCACAGGGCTAAAACTTTAAAACTGACAAAAGATCTCCCTCGATACATATTTGAATCCAGAAGCAAACTTTGTTCCCAAATGACAGAACTTCCTTATAAATGAAAAGTATTTTCTTAAATTTTCTGCAAGTGTTTTTAAAGTTTCAAAGTCGCAAGTGACTTACAACCTGGTTGTCTTTAACAGAATGATGTAAAAAGGCATATTCTCTTTCTTCATACATGTGGTACTCAGTTTATTCCCAAGCACATAATATTTTCTACTTTTTATTGAATTGTAATGCTTTTTGGCAGCAGGTGGTAAGGAGAGTTTAACTGAGATTTATAAAAATATTAGGCCTGAATCCAAAAAAGACTTACAAGTGTGAGTACTCCCATCGTGTGTAACTCTTTGCAAGACTGGGACCTTAGGGAATGTCTATGCTGCGATAAAAAACCCATGGCACTGAGTCTCAGATCAACTGACATGGGATCACATGACTCGGCTGTGGGGCTAAAAATAGCAGTGTAGACATTTGTGCTCAGGATGGAGCCCGAGCTCTGAGACCCTCCCCACTCATAGGGTCTCAGAGCCTGGGCTCCAGTGGAAGCCAGAACTTCTACACTGCAATTTTAGAGCCCCACAGCTTGAGCCCCACAAGCCCAAGTCAGCTGACCCAGGCCAGCAACAGACGTGTAGATGTACCTTTAGACACTCCCCAGAATAAACTAAATGTTAAATAAGCTAAGATAAAAATTGCAATGACTTTCAACTCTCCTACAACAACACAGAAGATGATTAGCAGCAAAGATCTGAAAGAAGACTTATTTACACTGTAAAGTAATGCACAATTGCCCAGGTGTATTATTGGAGGGGGTGTGGTGTGGCATAGCGTGACTTCAAATGGCAAGACAGAGTCCAGGTGAATTAGCTGGAATGCTGCTAAAAAGTACAACAAAAATTGTGTATATATAGTGCCTTTTACCTACATATATCAAAGGTTTTTTTGTTTTGTTTGGTTGTGTTTTTAAACAAATATTCACTAAGCTTCAACACCCTGGTCAGAGCAGGAAAATGTTGTTATACTGTTTTTTTAGATGGCAAACTGAAACACAGTAAAGTTAAACAATTTGAACACAGCCACAAAAGTCACTGGCAGAGTAGGGAACAGAACTTAGGAGTTCTGTTTTACAATCATGGGGTAAAATCCTGGTTCAATTGAAACCAAAGACAAAACTCTCATTGGCTTCACTACGGCCAGATTTCACCCATGGACTCTAACTACAAGACAAACCACCTCTGGCATAAGTAATAAGGTACACATATATTTAACGTGTACATTACCAATTCAAAACCATCCTTCCAAACTCATGGGGATAATTGTATATTATCATACTACCCATCGTTTATTTCCTCTGAATGTAAAAATATCAGAATCTGTCACCAAGCAGTTACTTGCAGTCTAAAAAAGTGGAATGCATCAAACCATTTCTCTGAATTTACCTATGAGGTCTGTTGGCCCAGTTCCCAAGTTTTCTCCTCTAATTGTGACTTTTGTCCATGAAATCCCTTCATTGGGAGAGATACCAGTAACAAGAGGGGGCTGGCGTGATCGAGACATGATATTTTCCTTCTGTGATTGGAAATCCAGTTACTCAGCAATCTGTTCAATAAGGAACAATAAATACAGTATGTATTTACAAAATAATTATATCAAAAACTGAAAACATTAAAATTGTAAAACTAAACATCTTTTAAAAATGTTTTTATAAAAAATAGTTTTCACCACACATTTTAAATATTTTTATATTTATATTTAAATTTAAATTATAATGTTATATTAATTACTAGATGTCCTTGCATTTACACGTATGTATATTCAATAACTCCAGATCTGAATTAAGTAAGGAAAGTAACCCCCCCCCCAAAAGATACATTAGAAACAAATCTATTAACATTCATAATGGTAAGTCAGAGTACACATGTATAATAAGATCACAGTAGTAAGAATTTGGAAGAATCTACTCAGTCAAGTCCATCCTTGGCTTAGATCAGAGGTACGATACTACCTACGTATGTTCACAACCATAACACCCCCCTTTCTTGGGGAGGGGGGGAGGATTCCTCAGGAGTAGTTTAGATAAATGATGAGCGTTTATCCAAAATGGAAACCATTCTTACTCTGAAAGTAAGAGACAGCTCCCGATACCAACATAAAGGAGAAATCAATATTATTAACAACAATATAAAAAAATCCTACCTGGCCCAGGACAATATACGCTTTGAATACGTATTCAAACAGCACGTGAAATTATTTGAGAACCATTTCCAGAATAGTATCATTTTGCATTTCAAATCAGGAGCCTGCCTGAATCATTTCAGTTATCTCAGCAGTCGTAAACACTACTAAAACTCCTGTGTCATGCAACTCATACTTAATCCGTGATTAATTCTGATACTAAACTTCTTGCTGTTTATTAGTAACTTTCATTTGCAAAGCTTTGCAAGCCAAAAAGCAGATGCACACAGCTTGAAGCAACATTAGCTCCCACTGGGTTCTTTCTGCAGCTGCTGCACAGGGATTCAGTCCAAAGAAGCAAATAGGTCCTGTAGTAACTTCAACAGTAAAAAAAGGGGCAAGCATAGCCGGGTTCAGGGACAGCCATCCACATATGATGACTCCTGTCTCAAGGGATATATGGATCACTTCACCTATTCTGTGACCCCCTAATCTCGCCAGGCAGGACAATTTTTTTTTTTAAACTCTGAGGGGGAACCTCACAGCATTTAGTCCCCTCTGCCCGGCCTTCCACCAGTTGCTCTTGGAGAGAAGATGATCTGTCATCACGTATTTATAACAGGAACTTCTCTAGTCTAGGCAAGCCGATAACCAAATATGACACCTAAAAAAAATGGCTGAAACCTTTCAGCGCAACTTAAATAGATGCTAGTGAGAACGTGACAGGATGTGATCCATGACAAACGACTTCTGAGTAGTCCAAAAATATATTGGTTTAAGGTATAAGATAATATATTATGAAAGTAACAAAAGTACAGGTACTGTACAATATAAAAGTCAGGCCTGGTGGCTGTCCAAAATGGATTAAAGCTACCTGTGCAACCTTAATTCAACCTCTTTGTGCATATTATGAGTGGGGCCCTACCAAATTCATGGTCCATTTTGGTCAATTTCCTGGTCATAGGATTTTAAAAATAATAAATTTCATGATTTCAGCTATTTAAATCTGAAATTTCACAGGGTGTAATTGTAGGGGTCCTGACCCAAAAAGGAGGTGTGTGTGTGGGGGGGACCGTGGGGGGGTTACAAGGTTATTGCAGGGGGGGGTTGCGGTACTGCTACCCTTACTTCTGTAATGCTGCTGGCAGTGGCATTGCCTTCAGAGTTGGGCAGATGGAGAGCAGTGGCTGCTGGCCAGGATCCCAGTTCTGAAGGCAGAGCTGCCACCACCAGCAGTGCAGAAGTAAGGATGGCATGGTATGGAATTGCGCTGTTGCCTGCAGAGCCAGGCCTTCAGTCAGCAGCCGCCACTCTCTGGCCGCCCAGCTCTGAAGGCACCAGTGGAGAATTAAGGATGGCATAGTATGGTATTACCACCCTTACTTCTGCGCTGCTGCTGGCGAGGCACTGCCTTCAGAGCTGGACACCTGACCAACAGCCGCCGCTCTCCAGCCACCCAGCTCTAAAGGCAGCAGTTTATCCACTCACAGACTATTTTTTCAATGGGATTCCTACCTCACTCAATGCACAGGATGGGCACCTATTCAATATTTTGTTTTCCTTCATTATTCAATGCGTGACCCCAAGCTGTGCTTACTACACGCTACTCATACCCTATTCTGAAGACAGGATTATTAATTTCCTCCAGGCCTTTTCCATGGTGCTCATCTCTACAGTATCTGAGTGATTCATAAACATTAACTAACTTTCAGAACACCCAAATGAGAAGGGGTTATTATCATTTCCATTTTACAGCTGAAGAACTGAGGTACAAAGAGATTAAGGTCAAAAGTATCCACTAATTTTGGTAACCAATTTGAGATGACTAGGACATGATTTTTCAGAGTACTTTGAACAAATGAAGTGCTATATAATACTAAGTACAGCTCCCATTCACTTCAGTTGCAACTGTGAATGCTCCACACTTCTGCAGATCAGACACCAAGATCTCAACTCAGGCACCCAGAAAATGAGGAACACAAAATTAGTGACCACCATGAAAAGTTTGGTTAAGTGACTTGTCGAGCATCATATAATACCACTATGGTAGACACAGGAATAGAATCCAATTCTCCAGGGCAGCAATCAACTGCCTTAATCATGAGACCACCCTCTCTCTCAACGGGTAGTGATCAATGGCTCCATGTCTAGTTGGCAGCCGGTTTCAAGCGGAGTGCCCCAAGGGTCGGTCCTGGGGCCGGTTTTGTTTAATATCTTTATTAATGATCTGGAGGATGGTGTGGACTGCACTCTCAGCAAGTTTGCAGATGACACTAAACTAGGAGGCGTGGTAGATACACTAGAGGGTAGGGATCGGATACAGAGGGACCTAGACAAATTAGAGGATTGGGCCAAAAAAAACCTGATGAGGTTCAACAAGGATAAGTGCAGAGTCCTGCACTTAGGACGGAAGAATCCCATGCACTGCTACAGACTAGGGACTGAATGGCTAGGTAGCAGTTCTGCAGAAAAGGACCTAGGGGTCACAGTGGACGAGAAGCTGGATATGAGTCAACAGTGTGCTCTTGTTGCCAAGAAGGCTAACGGCATTTTGGGCTGTATAAGTAGGGGCATTGCCAGCAGATCGAGGAACGTGATCGTTCCCCTTTATTCGACATTGGTGAGGCCTCATCTGGAATACTGTGTCCAGTTTTGGGCCCCACACTACAAGAAGGATGTGGAAAAATTGGAAAGAGTCCAGCGGAGGGCAACAAAAATGATTAGGGGTCTGGAGCACATGACTTATGAGGAGAGGCTGAGGGAACTGGGATTGTTTAGTCTCCAGAAGAGAAGAATGAGGGGGGATTTGATAGCAGCCTTCAACTACCTGAAGGGGGGTTCCAAAGAGGATGGAGCTCGGCTGTTCTCAGTGGTGGCAGATGACAGAACAAGGAGCAATGGTCTCAAGTTGCAGTGGGGGAGGTCCAGGTTGGATATTAGGAAACACTATTTCACTAGGAGGGTGGTGAAGCACTGGAATGCGTTACCTAGGGAGGTGGTGGAGTCTCCTTCCTTGGAGGTTTTTAAGGCCCGGCTTGACAAAGCCCTGGCTGGGATGATTTAGTTGGGAATTGGTCCTGCTTTGAGCAGGGGGTTGGACTAGATGACCTCTTGAGGTCCCTTCCAACCCTGATATTCTATGATTCTATGATTCTCTTTGCATCCTGTGCCTCATTCACGACACATTACCCATTTTCTGCCACAAATGACGCAGGGTCCTACAGACAAGTCTCCTTCACTACACAACCCTGTTTAATCCCCCGAGCAGACCCATCCTGTGCACTGAATGAGGCAGGGGGTCTGTGGAAAAAATACTATGTAATCATGGCACAGAAACTGTATCATAATGTATATGAACAAGGGGGACGAATTAAATTAAATGTATAATCTTAATTCAGGCATTTCCTAGTTTTTGGGTGCTTGGTATTGCAACCTTAATAATGTTCTTTTAACACAATTTTTTAGTGTGTAATTTCCTACATTTTTAAAATACAGGGAGTCCTCTGACTTACAACACAATTCTGAGGAACGAATTGTGTCATAAGTCGAAACATTGTAAGTCGAAATTGTTTTCCCATAGGAATCAATGGTATGAAGCGGAGATTGGTTCCTGAACCAAGCCTTGATACACTATTTTCACCACAATAACCCAGATTTTTTGTACTAAATGAATTATAGATAACTAATGTTGCAACATCAATGTATTTACTGTACACTGTAAACAGCATTCAAATAAACATATAAACTCACATATGCTGCTCAGAATGCTGGCAACACAGGCTCAGAAAGCCAGGGAGAATGGCACACATGTTGAGCCTCAGACAATCACTGTTCAAGCTTTCTGATTGGCTCCCCGCCCTGGGCTCAGCCAATCAAAACCAAGCAGCAACCCTACCCAGCAACAAGCTGCTGCCTCAAAGCCAATCAGAAGTGACCCCTTCCAGCTCCATACCAGTATAACGCAACCAGGAAGTGATTTCAAGTGAACTTTATGCAAATTGAGCATCGTAAGGGCGAACCAAGCGTCGTAGGGGCGAAACGGGCAGTCAATTGAAAAGCATCATAAGTGGAGTCCAACATAAGTCGGGTGTCGTAAGTCTGAGGACTCCCTGTAGTCAACTGAAAAAACATAAATTCTATCATGTGTCATCATATTGACACCCACATGGATCAACAGCAGGGTTGGAACCCTTTATATCCACTGCACAGACCTCAGTCACTTGACCTAGTGGACTGATAGCAGTAGAAGGTAGTCATCCTCTGTGGACCAGCACTAGAGGTGGGATGAGACACTTTGCCAGAGGATTTCATAGTTATTTGTTGATAGCAGAGGAATGGCGAGACTCTGGAATCTTGGGTTCCATTCCAGGCTCTGAAGTGGAGTGTGAAGGGGGCACAGACTTCTCTGTCCATTCCCCCTTAGTTTGACCCCTTTGCACCATCCCTTCCAAACTGTCCCTGTCCTAATCCCCTTCCCCACTCCTAGCCATTCCTAGCCTCCACTCTTCAGGCTTCTCATCCAAAATCCTAGTCCCAGTTTCCTTGCCCAGCAAGTCCTCGTCTCACCCATCCCAACAGCTTATCCCAGTCTTTCCCACAGTCCCAGTCTCCTAGCCCAGCAATTCAAGTGCCCACACCATATCCTTTTCCCCAGGCTCTCAGGCCATCCAGTCCCAGTTTCCCCCTCCCTGCTCATCCGATGTCTCTCTTCCCCACTCTGGCCTCCATTTGCCTCCTCTGCCTTATCTCAGTGTGTGCCACCCCTACCCCTGCTTTTCCCCCGTTTCTTAAAAAAAAAAAAAAAAAAAAAGTGACAGTTCTCCCCTCACCCTTGGCTCTCTGTCCTATCTCCCCACTCCCTTATCCCCAGTCTCCTTGCCTAGCCAGTCCCAGTCTCACTACAATTCCAATTCCATCTCCATCCCCCAGTTCCAGTCTTCCACCCCTAAGTGCATTTTTCACATCTATTCCCTCTCCGCCCACTTTCTGGTTCAGCTCTTGTCCCCTCTGCATTCCATTCAGATAGCTTCCTCTTCTTCAATGCCTGGGCATCAGTAGAAGAGGGCATTGAGAGCACAGAAGGGACTGGCTCCTTGCTCTCAGTTCCTGTGCCAGGCCAGCTGGGAACTGCAGTTTCAGTGAAAGTCCTGCTCAGACCCAGGTTGCAGTATGCTCAGTGAGGACAGAATCTTCAGAGAATTAAATTGCTAGGCTGTAGCAAGTCTCTGAGCACGTGCGAACTGTGATTTTATTTTATTTTATTTTATTTTTACAACTTGCCCAAATTTGGGTGGATTTTCACAGGGACAGCAAAAAGCACATCCCGAGAAATTCTCCTGCCAAATTTCAAATCCCTGCACCAAACAAGAGTAGCTAGAACTTCTCAATAAAAAAGTTGTAAGAATTTTTATTAACATGGGCAAAACAATGTATTTGTCACTAGCCTCATTCTCAGAAGTGGCTGAAATGTTTTGAATGACATTTTCCAAAAACCTCAGCCTGAGGCAGACACCAGACAGTCATAATTTCAGCCAAAATAGTTACAATTTTGCAAACTTCTAACCAAGTACCAAATGAAAATATGATCTCATAATGTGAAATATAAAGCAACCTTAATAATAGGAGCTCTGCCTCTAATAAATAAGATGTTCAAAGGTTAAGTACATGCTTATCCCTCCTCACAAGTTTTGTGCCTATTGCCAAGTTTAAAAATACTGGTAACATAGGAAATTTTGACTGTATTTCCCACATGGATCAAAGATAGTAGTTATCATAGGCCCAGATTCATCCCTTCCTGTCGGAACAGATCCAGGGAGAAGACAATATTGTCAGTCGAGGAGATGGTGTTCCTTCCTCCAAAAAGCTGGCTTTGGAGACTACTCTGAAACTTGAAGGATAACAGGGCCATCTGTGAACAAGTCGTGTGTCTCTGGTCCCTGACAGACTCCCCACCCCTTCTCAGGCCCAGAGTTTGATGACTCCACTAGAGACCTACAGAGATTTCCCCAGAATCAAAGAATCCTTGAAATGTAAAGATCTTGAGAGGTCACCTAGTCCAGCTCCCTATGCTGAGACAGGATAGAAGAGATCTTGCAGCCTAGGACTGTATTATTCTCTTTGAGTGATTTCCACAGGGCCAGAAGGAAAATACTGTGCATTCTCCAGTAGCCTGCCCACCTAGTCTCTATCCCCTCCATCAGTGTGGAGAGATCTCCACAGAAAGTAGAGGGTGTGACAGTGCCATGGAGGTTGCTAAGTACCCCACTTCTGCAGGAATTGGAAGACAGATGCATGGATCTGAGTGAGATCATCTGGACCATTATATTCATTGGACACATTTTAGAGAGATTTAAATCAATGACCAAAACACAGGTCAAAATTGGGGACTCTTCAGAGCCTCACTAGTAATGTGGGGAAAATCTCTAGAAGACAAAATGAAACAGAAATAAACTATTTTGTTATTACTTGATTTTTCTTCACCAGAAAATTTTTCAGTTTCTTTTTACTGGGGATAGTGCATCTTTCAAAATATCTGGGTATACAGGTAATGTGTTGGAATTAAGACTAAACTCAAAAGTAATATTAAAACATATTTTGCTGGATTTCAGAAACTAGCACTTGATCTCTTTCCATGATGAGCTGAATATATGTAATAAAAATGTTGAGCCTTCTGAAGTCTAATATTTTTTCTAAAATATTTCTATATTTATTGCAGAACTGCTTTAAAAATACTTCACTGGAATAGAGAGCCTGAAATAAATCTCAAAATGTTACAGCTAGACTATAGCATTCAGACTGTCTAGAGTAGTTGAGTTTTTATTTATAACAATTGGCTTCATTATTTCACAGAATAGGTAAAGGAATACTATATATATCCTCCTAGCTACAAAGAGTGAGCAAGTGCTTGGGACCATTCCACTAAAGAAGTTTTGTTCTGTATTTAGATTTATAATATTAAACAGAGAGCACGAGAGAGAGAGAGAACACGCGCGAGAAAGAGAATGTACCTAGGTCTTAGAGCACTTATATAAAGAAACAGAAAGATGCAGAATTGTATGGGTTTGTTAACACTGGTGTAGAAGGGACAATGTAAAATAAAATGTTAAACAGTATTCTTCAAGGATCCCAGCTACTGCACACATATCTACTAGAAATACCACATACAACATTATAATCAATTTGCCAAATCTCTACAAATAATAGTTATCATTGCAGTTAACCTTCCAGTAAATTTGACTCGTGAAAACAATATCGAAATTATTCTCTCCATTCTGCTACCTGGGGCTTACACCGTGCATTTCTAATTCATGGTTCTACTAGAAAGCAGAATTCTGGTTTTACTTCCCATCCCCTCACTTGCAGTGACTATTTGCCAAAATATAAATAGTCAGGTAAATATTGGGTAAGTCTGCCCTGAACACGGGCTTTTATATTCTAATTGATTCCTTCTGCAAATGAAGACGTCATATTTCTAGGCTGGATGAAGTGATAATCAAGTAGGGAAAGGTAAGACTGGCACTTTTTAAAAAGGGGACTCAATGAAGGAGGACACAATGGATTGTTAGAAATTAACAAAGAATAAAAATATTTGCATTAATTATAAAAAAAGCAATATTTTCAGGCTTTCTAGCATTATTGCAAATGTAAAGACCATGGATTGGAACTTATAACACTGACCATTAACATAACACATAGTGTACTGAATGGGTTTTTTTTGTCAGCATTTCGTCACAGGAAGACCCTTGTTCCGTGTACAGCCCAACTGACTAAAGTAGTACAGCTAGTCTCAGTGGGGCACTGTGTTGTAAGGGTCATCAGACATAGATCCAATTGCAGGATCGAGCCTCTAATTTAGTCAAATAAGCACTAACAAATCACGAACAAAAAACCAACTCAATACCCACTAACCTTCAGTGTCAGAAATTTCCCACCCAAATTCAGTAAACAATGAAGCTCTAACACAGCTATATTTGAGATCCTAAGTTCTTCTGTGTAAAGTATAAAAGAACTTTTCAGAAGGTCCTGAACAGAAAGTACCATAGTATTCTACTTATCCATAAAACTAGAACAACATGAGCGAGAACAATGCAAGTTTCCCCACACTGCCCTGACAACGTGTCTTGATTGTTACACATAGGGACCCTTCTACTGGCTAGAAGGAAAAAGAAGATACAATAGTTCAATCCATTTGGTCACTGGCATCCTTGCTAAGACTATCAAGGGTGGTTTGTATGTATGATGCGAATACCTGTCCAACAGGAACTATATTGAGACCACCCATTCATGTCACATCGTTCAAAAAAGCCATTAGCTAAAAATGATTCTAACTCAGTAGTCACCTGAATTTGAAATATTGACCTATAGATAAAAGACCCAAAAGATTACAGGTGTCCCCAAAATGCTAGTTTCTAATTTTCTACTTCCATTAACTTATTTTTAAAGAAGTGTAAACTGGAAACTAAACATGACTTTTATAATTCTAGGAAGAAGCACATTAGGAAAATACTAAATCATAGCCAGAGTCCATACCTAGGGTTATAATTATAAATGTAGCCCCAAATAGGAAACCAGGCACAAAAATTAACTGTTTACCAGGTTTATAAATACTGGTTGAAATAGCACAATTCTCTCTCTTTTTATTATATGTGCCCAACACCGTGCTGCCAGCAAGTGGAAAAGAGACATTTCCCAATTCTGTCATCTTCTGAGCTTTTGTGAATCTGGTAGTCTCTCAGCAACAAACTCAGAGCCATTAAAGACCATTGTTCTTTCCAGTGAGCACCCGAAGTGAAGCTTGAAAAATATATTCACTACAAAACACCTGACTATAAAGAATGTTCAGATAGGCTTTTTCCTGCAATAATTATCACTTTGAAGTTTAATTAGTTAATTTCCCATTGTCTCCATTATTAAAAAAAAAACAACGTTTTACAAAACTGCTGTTGTACTTCTGTGAGGAGTGTTATTCATTGACAGATTGGATGTGGAAAGACAGGTTTCTCAGCCATATTTTTTGCTGAGAAGTTAGTCTAATTGAAGAAATTTCCTTAGGACCTTTCTTCTTTGTTTGATTTGGACCATATTCCTTTATTATAGTAGTTGTCTCTTTTTTAGTATCTTGAGAAAACAAAGTCACAAAAAAGGTGTAATCTAGCATACACATCAGTTGCTTGATTGCTTTCCACGACTGTTTCCAGATAAGTCTTTTTGATATCATGTTGGCTATCATAATTCTTGCTGTGAAGTGCAAGGAGCTGAGAAGTATCCACTACAAACAAAACTGTTGGAGACATCTTGCAAGATGAGCACAATTCTTTTCTCTTTAAATGAATTTCTCAAGTAAGTTTTCTGATCACACAAATATGGATCTGGAAAACCACACAGAAACAGCAGAGGCTATCAGATCTGCTAAGAAAGCTATTTAACCTTTGGGACTACTCTGAGAATTCTGATTCACTTTCTAGGACAAGTTGGATGGCCAAATGGCAAGGGATGTGAGAGGATAAAGGAATTGTCATAACTGATCAGACCAGTTTTGTGAAGCAGGATATTGCTGACGTTACCAGAATCTGAAATAATTTAGTCATAGTTGTTCAGGACTTCGATGTATCATGTTGTCCATTGGATGCACATGTGGACAAGGCTATCATGAGAATGACTGCAGACATTAGGAGGCAACTTTCTGCACCGAACATTGGAAGAGGTGTCCGGGGAGAGCCACACTCAGCTTCGGTAATTATCGAGGGTCGGGGGTGTTTTACTAACCTGTTGCAGACGTGTATAAGTGCTTGAGACTAAGTAAAGTTTAGCTTTAAGTGAAAGCACTCTTGTGTTGTCCTGTTAGTGCCAGCCACCTATCGGTCGGACGGCCATGTCTCCCCTGATTCATTTCCTGACACCAACTAGCACAGAGTAAAAGTTACCAAGAGCTTTGGGTTGAAAAAACCCCAGGTAACAGAGGAGGATTAACAATTAGATTTTTTGGAGTTTTGTCAATAGAGAAAACACCAGTTAAGATGTCATAAAGATGAGTTCCAGGCTTCTGAAAAAGTAAAGTCACTTGGTTCCAATTACTGAAAACCCAGTTAAATTAAAGTCCCCAGCACTTTGCAAGATGAAATTTCTTACAAGCAGTCAACCTGAAAGATTCTCTCTCAGATGAAAGAGTTAATACTGGGGTCACAGTGCATTGCTGCAGTCATCCAGCAGAGGGAATCTGAATTCAAAAGAGGAAATTAAAAATAAGACTTATTTGCCATCATTGTGGTGGAACGAGCACATCTACCGCATAAGCTATGTCAAGACCAGTACATGTTCATGGATGTGTTTTAGTCACAAAATACCTAATGAAAAAATTCCAACATTCATAAAAATATTATTGTTCAACCAGTTCTGGTGCAAGGCACAGCAGGAATGCCCAGCATGGCATGCTTCATTTTTCAGAGTATTCATCAGAGAATTAGTTCCATTAACTGCCTTCTAATATACAAGGAACTGCAAATTTGGAAGTGATGTGTCAGGGACCCCTGGCCCACTGATATCAATTAGCAGTTACATGCTCTCAACAGAGGCAGACTTTTGAAACACACTTTAAAAAATACAAGCCAAAAAAACCTTAACAGATTCCATAAATTGAAGAGTCTATCATCCTGGTTAACTATGAAACATACTTTTCAAACAAACAAACCTAATGTATTTGTTTAATACAGAAAACGCCAAGTGTTTCTTGGAGAACACTGCGATACAACAGAGTCAATGAAAAAGCATGGCAAATGACCCAGAGGGGGACAATGAAATGATTTACTAATAAGTTCCTTAGATTTTTAATTCAAAGCCACTGCAAACCAATGAAAACCACTACTGCACCCTTTTCTGTGCTTTATCTTCCTAGCAATATAAATTCAGACAGACAAGCTACACAAACCAAGATTTAAAAGTAGCCAAAAAGAAACACAATGAAAATAACTGACATTTATTAACCCCTCTGGAGATCTTCAGTGCCCTACAATTTCCACAGCCTTCAACACTGCATCAATAATACGAAGTCTAATCCCGCAAGCCTGCCAGAAAAGACTGGGAAGTGAATAAGCTAAACAATGCTGAAATTCCAAGTGATATTAAGAGTCTATGCACGTTTATTTATATAATAAAAGAAGACTTGTCAACTTAAACAAGAAATGCTCATGGATGTTATATTTTGTGGAAAAAAAATTCTTCAAAACACCACTAAGCTACTTATAATGAAAAGATGAACAAGTATAAAATAAAGGGTAATATCACTGTTACATGGAAATAGTAAAGCCTCGTTTGTCTTAGCTTGTCATATCTGGCACGTTGAGTCAAGCCAATATTAACATTGACAAACATGTTAATTTACAGGACAGTGTCACATGCCAAAATCAATTTAGAATTTGAAAGTATAAATTTGTGGGAGATGGGAGACAAATTATGGAAAATAAAAATGTGATTTTATATTAAATGACCTGATCTGATGCCTTATTCTGTTGTTAAAGGAACATGTTTTGGTCACATGATCTAGTCAGCCATCAGGTCTATATGTTAGTTATATTATCTTTTAGAGTAGCCGAGTAATGCCCATTCAATAGTTTTGTTTTCACAGCGACTGTACTTGTATATCTTAAAACTCTTGCTTTACTTAACCCAAAAAAGGTATATCTTCATGGCAATATATCTTGACACAGTGAAAGCAAAATAATCACAGCATTCAGCAATGTCACTAAGATTTCTGAGTCACAAGGGATTAGAAGTCTGGACCTGAAGCAGATGCTGTGAAAGCACTTGGTAGAGGAGTTCAGTGCATATTTCAGACTGCACTGCAGCTGCAAGGGATTGACGCCGCTAACTGTGGAATCAAGCTCAGGAGAAACTCCGGGCATAGTTCCGGCATCCGAAATAAATTAAAGTAAACAGTGTTGCTCTCTCTCATCCACCCTGTTAGCAGCCTCTCTGCCGAGCTGGAGACCACACACCCAGACCACACAGCACCAGCTGAACTCACTCGCACGCAACATCTAGGAGCTGTCACTCTACTGAGGTATGAAGAGGAAAGATGAAGAGGGTGGGGGGGACAGGAGTGTGTGTGTGTTTAAAAAAGCTGCTGCCTTCTCCTCCTATCCTTGCAGCTGGCTTGTGTGTTGTGAGGTTTGGGGAGGAAGGAAAGGAAAAAGAAGAAATCCATAATCCTTGCTGAGAAAACATACCAGTAATGGCCTTTTGTAGTAATGAGTTGCACTCCTCTTGTAGCAGTTTAGTAGCTGATGAAGGGTTAACATCAATTAACATGAATTAACCTCCTATCTGTCACATGTCAAAAAATCTTAGGCTTGTATTAAATACTAAATTGTAAATACTAAATGACTGCAGTATGTGCAACAGATCTACCTGGAGAACATGTGTCAAATATTCAAATAAAGTACTTGACGTGTTTTATATTTGAAAAAGATTATCAGAAAACAAACTCCATTAACTAAGGGCCAGATTACATTACCCTTATTCAGGGCTTGTCCACACACAGAAGAGATGCATAGATTTAAATTAAATCAGTTTTGAATCACACCTTTAACTAAATCGGTCCAATTTAGTACTTAAACCAAGCCTCACTTTGAATAGTAGCTTACACCACAAGCAGTCTCATTGAAGTCATTGGGATTACCTGTAATACAAGGTGCCACTCAGTGTAAGAGTATCACAATCTGGACCTATGAGTTAAGGCTGCACAAAGGCATAGCCCACCAACATAAACTACTGAAACCAAGGAAATTGCCCTTTCAGTGGTCACACTTAGAAAGTGTCTCTTGTTGTGACAGATTCAACCACTTTAGGAATACCCACTATTATTTTTTAAGATGTGGGGGATACCACTAAAACCAATATCTGTCAAAACAGAAAAAATTGAAATGAGACCATTTAAAAACCTTTAATACCTTTCCACCCTGGGCACACTTCACCGTAATCAACCCCACCTCACCCCTCACTCTGCCGCCTATCCACCACCCACACCACATATTCCTCCTCCCTCAAACTCACTAAGAAACACACAACCTTAACTTTGCCCATACACACAATCCAACATCCCATATCCACTCAATCACACTTTGGCCCTATCTCAATCACCTATCTGTCTAAATCACAACCTACATACTTCACTCATTCATTCAGCAAAATCACCCACAAAAAACTAAAGCTCATACTCTTACTTTCTTTCCACACTACAATAATTCCTATATGACAAAACAAACTTAGTTTCATAAACCAGGGTTATTATGGTTTGCCCTAGCATACAAAATAACCAGAAACACTCACCAAGATTTTATGAAATGTAACACAAAACATACTGCAAAATTTACTTCATAAGCATGCTTAATTCCTTAAATTCATATTGTCCAAAACTTAAAACTTTCAATTCTACAAATATTATACAAAAAACATAAATCCCAGTCTACTTTTCACTGTTTTGTATCTGCCCTTAGATACAGAAACACTTTCGCTACTCCTAACCTATTATAACATTTCAACCAAACCAATCCAAATTTTCTTTAAGGCATTCTTCATTGATGCTGAACAGGCTTGAGAGGAGTAAAGATCTTTTAAAATTGGTCAAATTCTGAACTCAAGTGCCCCATAATCTACTATTTGACTTCCACAAATTTCTACCATGTTGATGCCACAAACTGTGAAACAATCTCTTTCACAAACACAGAAAGGATTACCTTTCAAATCTCAAATCAAGATTGTCACACTATTCCTATTTATGTTTTACTTTAAAACAGCCTGTTTTCAATGGACATTAGTCCATTAAATCACTTGTTTCTTACCCCTTCCTTTAATTTGTCTGATTTAACATGTCAAAATACATGTACTGATATTTGGTAATCCCTAAAAATACTAATCACCCATTTGAAGTATTGATCAACGGCTTTGGCATTTACTAGTTGGATGAATTTACAGTTGTAGTAAATTCAATAACATGAAGACCAAAAATGACCTAGCCAGCCATACTGTCAGATAGCTCACAAGCTTTCTATAAATTTCCAGACTAGCAAATCAAACCCTCTCCTAATTTAGGACTCCACCTACTTCTCTCTCCAACATCCATTGAAAGTTTATTCCACCCACTAGCCTTCCAGTCTCCAATCACCAGTGATTCTGCCCACATATCCCCTTCGACTCAAGGCTTCTACAATTCTGTAACTTTCTTACTGTTTCCTAATAAACCTAACAGTCTTTACAAGAATGTTAGTGTTCTCAACAATCTCCTTTCAACTTCTTAAATTAGTTAAAAGTTCTTATTCACAGACTGAAATTGGAGCCCACAATACCCCATGCTTGCTACCGACCCTGATTCAGCAAAGTACTTAGGCATGTGCCTGACTTTTAAACACACGAGGAGTAGTCCCTGTGCAACATGTGCTTAAATGCTTTCCTGAATGTAGGCCTGTATGCACAGATATGCATATAATATGTTTCCCTCAGTTTAACACAGGCAATATGTCTGTATTAATATTGGAGGTGGCCTGTGTGCTCCCAATCTGTAGCCTGGATCTTCTATGTAAAACCCTGTCTCTCATGTGGTTATGGAGAACTGAAGCTGTCTGTAAAGAATTAAAGTTCGTCACTTTCCGTGATGATGAAAAGGGACTATGTTATGATAACAAAAGCATACCACACTTCTTTATAGTTCCTTAAGATTATTTGTCAAGAACATAATGTTCATTTTTGCAGCATGAAGCAATGTATGAATGTTGAGAACCATTTCAGCCACACACACCACCAGACATTTGAAAATTTTCAATAATAGCAATTTTAAAGTAGTTCGATTTTTGAAAATTCAGTGTGTCTGTATTCACCATTAGGTACTCACAGGGGGAAGTTTTTGTTTCATTTAGAGATTTAATTTTTAAGTGAAAAGTCTAACCTTAACTTTGGAGCTGCTATCAGCCCCATTAGATATAGAGCAGTGGTGACCAACCGGTCGATCGCGATCGCCGGCGGTGCTGTGTGGCTGTTGCTAAGGCAGCGCCCTGCCTGTCCCGGCCCCACACAGCTCCGGGAAGCGGTCAGCACAGCCCCGGGGGCAGGGGTCTCCCTCCACGCGCTGCTCCTGCCTGCAAGCACCGCCCCCGCAGTTCCCATTGGCTGGGAACAGGGAGCTGTGGCCAATGGGAGCTGCGGCCAATGGGAGCTGCAGGGGTGGTACTTACAGAGAGAGGCAGCGCATGGAGCCGCATGACCCCCTCCGGCAGCCACAGGGGCATGTTGGTCCCTTCCGGGAGCAGCGTGGGGCTGGGGCTGGGGCTGGTGCAGGTGCAGGCAGGGAGCCTGCCTTAGCCTTGCTGTGCCGCCAACCACGAGATGCCCAAAGTAAGTGCTGCCCAGCAGGAGGTCGCACCCCAATCCCCAGCCCCCTCCCGGGGCCAGTACTCCATACCTCTTCCTGCACCCGAACCCCCTTCTGCACCCCAAACCCCAGCCTCCTCACAGGGCCAGCACCCCATACCCCTTCCTGCATCCCAAACCCCCTTCTGCACCCTGAACCCCAGCCCTGAGCCACCTCCCGGAGCCAACACCCCATACCCCCTCCTGTACTCTGAACCCCCTTCTGTGCCCCAACCTCCAGGCCCCTCCCAGAGCCAGCACCCTGCACCCCAACACTCACCCCAGCCCTGACCCCCTCAGCACCTCATACCCACTCCTGCACCCCAAACAGCCCCTTCCCAGAGCCAGCACCCTGTACCCCCTCCTGCACCCCAACACTCTGTCGCAGCCCAGAGCCCCCCCTGCACCCAAACTCCCTCCCATAGCTTGCACCCCTTACCCCCTCCTGCACATCAATCCCCTGCCCCAGGCTCAGCCCAGAGCCTCCTCCCACACTGCGAACCGCTCGGCCCCAGCCCAGAGTCCACACCCCCTCCCAAACCCTAACCCCCTACCCCTGCCTGGTGAAAGTGAGTGAGAGTGGGGGAAAGTGAGCAATGGGGAGGGAGTGATGGAGTGAGGGGGGGCGGGGCTTTAGGGAAGGGGCAGGGGAGATCCTGGGTTGCCCTTAAATTCAAAAAGTTATCTTTGGCATAAAAAGGTTGGAGACCACCGATATAGAATATATTGTTACAGATATTATGACACAGAGTCAGTAAAGCTCAACCAAAAAGGGTTAAAAATATACCTGAACACACTTCTAGGAGCCTATACATTCATTTAGGTCCCAATACTGCAGTCAGATCAAGGCCCCCAATACAATGCAATCGGATTCTTGTATACAGTATAGCGCAGAACCCCACTGACTCTGCAGTTCTGCACACACACAAGGTCTGGCTATATGAATCTGATTAGGAGGTCAGGACCCTATTTTGTAATCAGTTTCCTTGGATGTTGATAGAATATAGACCTCTTTAGGGCTTTACTTCACTAGGAAGCTCAATCATATTTAAAAACGGGGGGGTGGGGTGGGAGGGGGATTTACTTTTTTGTTTGTGTTTTATAAACACAATTGAGTATGGTCCCAAGTGCCAGAAGGGTTACCATGACTACCTGACAATGCTGACCACAACTTGTTTTTATCTACCTTGAACAGTCAGCATCATATCATTATCTCTACTGTTAAAAAAAACAGAGTTTAAATTATTCAGTTTCCTACTGAAGAAGATGCCTTAGACTCATCCATTAATAGTCTAAAAATTAGTATTTTAAAAATATATTTACTCCAGTTTTGACCTAAAAAAATATATAATACATCAAATATAGTGGTGAGGAATATAGTGTTGTTTTTTATTTTGTTTGTTTTAAGCATGTTACTGATATGCCGTCTAGGATGTTAAGATTCTATAGGTAAATTGAGCCTTTCCATTATAAACCTCTAATTTCAGGAATTTGTAATCTAGCATTAAAAAGTTTATCCAAGGCTGACTTTTGGCATGAGATCCCAGAAGACAGGTGGTTTTGCCTCTATCAAATTTTGAGGTTGGGGGAACTTGCCACTGTTTTTGAGATATAGAAATGTAAACAAACCGATTAATTTTCAGATTGCTTTTATACTTCAATTTGAAATCTGTTTTATTTTTGCAACTGATAGTTTGTCAGCTGTAAACACAGACTAGTGCCTTTGGCTACATTAAGGTTAGGAGGATGGGATGTGAACTCTAAGTCTTTAATTTTGAAAAGTTACCACTATGCATATGCACTACCTAATATCCAAGGAAAAAAACATTTTTTTATTTTTAATCACACTTACTTTATATGATATTAAAATCACTGCCTAGATCATCCCCCACAATCAACATGTAGAGGGAACCCTCCCAGGGCAGTTCTCCTCCCTCCCACAGCACCATTTTGCTTTCACTGTGGAAGGCAATCCATGAGCCCACAATGCACACTGCAAGTGGGGAGTGAAGTAGGTAGGCCAGAATGGAGGGGGAAAGTGTGGATGGACCAGAGGCAAGGCTAGTGGTGGATGAACATAATTTCTCTCCATATCCACCAGTATATTTAGAGATGTGTCAGCTAGGGCCTGAAACTCTGGACCTCCAAACAGATGGCCCTGGGGATCCAGTAGATTTGGGGAAGGTGGGCACAAGAGCTTTTTCTTGAGGAAGAAAAAAAGTCACCTCCTCCCAACATGGAGGGATCCTCAAGAAAATTTCTTCCTCAGGATCTCCTCTCACAGGGTTTATCATGGGAATGGTTTGATCTGGTTCATTGTCGCTACATGACACTGTTGGATACATCATCGTATGATGACAAACCTCATCTAAGAACCAGTCCATTGGATCAAACCACCAATTTTTAGAAAAAGCATATGGATAAAGGCTGCACGATAACAACAACTAGCTTTTACACAGCATTTTTCATCAATATATCTCAACGTGCTTTTCAGGGCAGTCAGTATCTTTATTCCTATATAACAACCAGGAAAGCAGAAGCACAGAGATGAAGTCGCTCCATCTGTGAGCAACATACATTTAGAGAAAACTGATAAAATATGTATACATGCTAGCCTTTCAGGGTTTGTAGCTCTGGGCAGTATCAATCTTTTTGCTTTACAGGCCTATTTTTGCTGGAAATAGAAATGCAAGGGTAAATTATAATCCAGGCTGCTTTACATAAATTGACATAATTTAGCAGTTGAAATAATGCAACTTTAAAAACATCTCTCACATTCAACCTTCTATCTTTACATTTAGAATTTTAGCGATAAACCAGGATTTTTGATATTTTCAGATTTCTGCATAAGTAGAAATATATTTAAAATAAGATTGAAATTAAATCTGATTTATGTTTTTTGAAAATATGCTTCCTTAAAGTCCCTGACTTCATAATTATTTAAATAATTTTTTAAAAATTAGTTGAATGTGTTACACACTGCTTATTTTTTGCAATTTTCATCATGATAGGATTCATGACGTAGACTCTCTCGTCTAATCACCTATTTTATTTACTACTTTGGATCAAATTCACTATGCTGAGTGGTCCAACACAGAAAGGAATATATAAATACAACCAGATAAAGAAATTTCTAAATCTGGACTATGGCAAGACTGTCAGTATATTTTAAATCTGAAAACCTTTAGTGTTTGCTTTTGCCTTAGCTACGGTCAATGCTGCTCTGTAAACATGTTTTAGGACCATGAGAAATCTTAAAGCCCAAAACATTCTGAGGTTATATCTACACAGCAAATGAAGACGTGGCTGTAAAGCAAGAAAGCATACCCACCCTAGCTTTAATCTAGCTAGCATGAGTACCAATAGTAGTAAAGACATGACAGCACAGACTTCAGCAAGGGCTAGCTTACCCAAGGTTGTACAGTGGCGAGTAGCCTACACTGAAAGCCATGTCGCCACATCTTTATTACTATTGATACCTGCACTAGTTAGATTAAAAGTACACCTTCATTTGCTGTGTAGGAGTAACCTAAATGACAGGAACTTTATGAACATTACTACATTTATTAGAGGAACAATATTTGTATTATATTCTTTTCAAATCACAATGTTCTGAATATTTCATGATTTAATACAAAACATTAAAAGCTTTACAAGATTTTAATGAAGCTTAGTAACAAGGAGTGAATTGGTGGTTGGAAAGGAAAGAGGAGATATAGATGCCTGTATGATTTGAACAGCTTATCTTCTACTAGCTAAGCAGGCATGTAACACAAAATAGGGGAGCAATTTGGCTAGACAAGTAGCTTTCTGCCTGAAATTTGTCATGTGTCCTGTCAACATCATTTTTTGGTGTGGAAATCTGGAGTTAATTAGATATAGCATTTTAGAAATGCAGTACTTTGACAAGAAGCCACTTAAATTTTGAAAAATTGTAAACTGGGGAAGGGGGATTATATTAAAAGGTAATCTGGCCTAAAAGACTCATCTATTTAATTCACTGAAAATTATTTCCTAAACATGTTTTCTGGATGAATGGATGGTTAATTTTAGTTATTTACTACAGTCTTCTAAGCTTCTCAAAACTCTATGAGCTCCCCAGCAGATTTTATAAAGCTTGCAGAAGAAAAGGTATTTACCAATGCCATGAAACAGCCAAGTTTGAAGGACTTTTAAAAAGTATGCACATTTAAATGATGCTATTAGAGCAAGCAAAATATGCTAATTAACTCACCTGCCATCACGGATATAATCTCATTAATACACTTGGTAAAGAATATACAGGGCTACTACCATGTTTATCTTGACAGCTTCATCCAAAAAAATTCTCACACACCCCTCTGCAGCAGAGCTCATTGAAATTCTGCTTCACTGCAAATGCCCTCATTTCAAAATTTGGTTTTGGTCCACTTCAGACTGAAACCAATGCCCCCCGAAAAATAGTGTTTCCCAAACAAAATATGCTCCCTGATCCCCACAGCTGCTCAGTAAAAGGGACATGATTGTTTCACCACTGCTATTCAAGGGTGGACAGCAGTGAAACTGACATGAATCATATCAGCAGCTGCTGGACACCCTGGCCTGGATGCAGACTGCCCAAGGGCCAGGAATCTCAGGGCTTCAAAACTCCTGGACCAGCTGGCTCACTGGGCTGCCCCGCTCCCCCAGCATAAGAAGTCAGATCCCTTGAGGGTCAGGCAGCCAGCTGGCCAGGGAGTCTGGAAGCCCTGAGAGCTGGAGTTTTCAGAGCTTCCAGGCTCCCTGCTGCAGAGCCAGGGCTCTGAAGATTTCCAGGCTCCCCATGCCACTGCACGAAGTGTGGAAGTACAATCGAGTACTCCTCAACTGTAGCTTACAATGAAGAGCAAATACCACTACTTGCCCATTTACAGTATTTATGGTGCCTTTAGAATGTAAAGTCTTAGTATCAATGATTTCACTCTTCAGTGGAGAATACATCTGTAGTGACACAGACATAATAAAAACTGAACAAGAGCTTTCATTTAATTGAAAAATGTGGTTTTTTTTTAATATCGACCTCCAATATTTGACATCAAGCAGGTGAACAGGAATGTGTTGGAAGCATCACAGAAATGACAGCACATTGCAGCCTCAGCTGCATCCTTCAGGTAGCTTCTGCAACACATTGGTCAGTGGCCAAGATGACAAAATATCAATGATTATGTGGCCAGCTATAAGGATATGTCTATACTGCATTGTAAACCCAGGTCTGTGGGACCTGGGCTTGTGAACTCAGTGGGTATGTCTATACTGCAATTGGACATCTGTGGCTGGCCTCTGCCAGCTGACTCAGGCTTACAGGGCTCAGGCTAAGAGCTGTTTAATTGCAGTGTAGACATTTGGGCTTGGACTGCAACCCAGGCTCTAGGACCTTGCAAGCCGTGAGGGTCCCAGACCTCAGCCCAAGCATCTACAACACAATTAAACAGCCCCTTAGCAGGAGCCCCACCAGCATGAGTAGCTAGTAAGGGCCAGCCACAGATGCCTAACTGCAGTGTAGACATACCCAGTGTTTCCAAGCCAGCGCTCATTGCAAATGTGGGTCCCACAGCCGGACCCGGGCCTCAGAGCCGTGCTAACTAATGCACTACTACGCAGACCTTCTGAGTCGGGCCTGCGGCTTGGGCCGCGTCCACACTGCAAATGACAGTGCTTGATCCGAATACGCCCTGACCCGGGCCCCGCGTACTGCAGCCGTAACCTGCGCTCCCCCGGCCTTGCGCAGGATCCGCCGCAGCACGGACGTGGCCGGCCGCAGCCCCGTGGGGCCCAGCGCAGCTGTGCCGGGCAGAGAGAAGCAGAGCCTCCGGCAGCCCCAGCGCCCCCGTCACAGTGTTGGGGGGGGGGCTGGCCTCCCCCGCACAGAGCCAGCGCCCAGCCGGGGCAGGATAACGGGCGGGTCCCAACGGCCCGATCCGGATCGTTATTATGAACGGCAGCAGAGGCAAGGCGGGTCCGCAGTGAGACCCGCCCCCCCCCACCCCCCGGGGGCAGGAGCCGCAGAGGCGGGGGGGGGGAGGGGCTGCTCCGCAGCTCGGAGGCAGGTCAGAGCCGGCTCGCGCTGACTTGGAGCGAGGGGGGGGCGTCACTCACCGGCCGCCGCGGTGTTTGTAACCAGCGCTGGGCAGCTTCTCTCCCGGCAGCGCCTCCGCCTCCGCCTCTCGCACGGCCAGCCCGCCGCAGTGGAGCCAGGATGAATCGATCGCCTGAGAGACGGAGCCGGAGCAATCGAGCGGCAGCCCCGCTCGTGCCGCGGCTTCCTTCTCCCGGCCCCGCCCCTGAGCTTGTTCTCCTCCTCCTCCCCCCTCCCCCCAGTCCCGTCCCTTCGCCCTCAAGTGCAGCGCGAGGCCATTGGGATTACTGGGTTTGAGACAGTGTATGGGGGGCAGGGAGCTGGGGACAGCCGGGCGGGCCCCTGGGGCCAGGCGCTGTCCAGCCCCACAGAAGGCTCCTCAAGAATAAAACCACCGAGGATGAGTGGGGAAATGCTGCTTAGAGACGGAATAAAGTAAGAGAAAGAACCAAATAGGACCCGGGCCCCGCTCCTGCAAAGTGCTGCCAGGGGCTGCAGCGCACAGGCAACCTGCAACTGAGTATATTTTTCTGTTTCAAACTAGGCGTCTGGCTTGATTTGTATACATCAAGGTCTGATAAGGGTCCTGTTGGGGAGGCAGGAGGTTGGATTTTTTTTTTACCCATGTCCCAGTCTTCATCCAAAGTTGCACCTGTCTAATAAGGGGGGAGGGATAGCTCAGTGGTTTGAGCATTGGCCTGCTAAACCCAGGGTTGTGAGTTCAATCCTTGAGGGGGCCACTTAGGGATCTGGGGCAAAATCAGTACTTGGTCCTGCTAGTGAAGGCAGGGGGCTGGACTCGATGACCTTTCAAAGTCCCTTCCAGTTCTAGGAGATGGGATATCTCCATAAGAAAAATTTATCCATTTTTAAAAACAGTTTTAAATGAGCCCGGGCAAGCCCCTGCAGGGCTGCCCAGAGAATTCATGGGGTCTGGGGCAAAGCAATTTTGGGGGCCCCTTCCATAAAAAAAAGTTGCAATACTATAGAATACTATATTCTCGTGGGGGCCCCTGTGGGGCCTGGGGCAAATTGCCCCACTTGCCCCCGCCCCTCCCTCCCCGGGCAGCCCTGAGCCCCTGTTAGGAAGAGGTTCTCGACCTGAGAAAGTTATATTGATTTAACTTTAGGGTTACCATATTTTGAGTGTCCAAAAAGAGGACACTCCACGGGGCCCCAGCCCCGCCCCCCCCACGCCCCCGCCCCCACTCCACCCCCTCCCCCAAATCCCCCCCCCCACCCCGCCCCCCCACGAACATTTGATTCGCGGGAAGCCTGAAGCAGGCAGCAGGTAAGCTGGGGGGGGGGGGCGGGGGAGGAGGCGCGGCCCAGTCTGGCCCCCCCAACGGAGCAGCTCCCTCCGGCGGCCGGCCCCGGCGTCTCCAGCCTGGCTCGGCTCGGGCCCTGGGGTGCCGGCCCCGGGCCAGCCCCTGGCCGAGCACCCCCGGGCCCGGCCCCCGGCCCAGCACCCAGCGGCTCCAGATTTTCCCAGACATGTTCGGCTTTTTGGGATTTCCCCCCGGACGGGGATTTGAGTCCCAAAAAGCCGCACATGTCCGGGAAAATCCGGACGTATGGTAACCCTATTTAATTTAAATCAGTTTTTAAACCACTGTCATTAATCTGATGTAAACCCTGCTATGGACACTCATAGCAGGGTTTACATCAGATTTTCTATTACATCATAGTTTGGTTTAAGAGGGGCTTATTGTGATTAGTTTACATTATTTTAATTAATTTATTCTAAACAAAATAAGGCCTTGTCTACACTGGTAAGATTCTGCGGTGTAATTCCCGAGGTTAACACACTGCCAAGCCACTTAGTGCACGGAAACCACCCCGATGAGAGGCTTTCTGCACTGGGGCTACAGCGCTGCGGTGTCAGTGTAGACACCCTGGTTGATTACAGCGGGCTTCCGGGAGGTGTCCCACAATGCCTGTTCTCACCTCTCTGGTCATCGGTTTGAATTCTACTGCCCTGCCCTCAGGTGACCAACCGTGAGCCCCACTCCGTAAATTCCTTGGGAATTTTGAAAGTCCCCTTCCTGTTTGCTCGGTGATGCGTGCAGTGGTCTCAGCGCATCTTTCCAGGTGACCACGCCTGCTCCACCCACCAGGCGATCCCCAGCTTGGAGCAATGCCAAACTGCTGGACCTCATCAGCATTTGGGGAGAGGAGGCTGTCCAGTCCCAGCTGTGGTCCAGCTGTAGGAATTATGATACCTATGGACAGATTTCACGATGCATGACAGAAAGTGGCCATAACCAGGACACACTGCAGTGCAGGGACAAACTCAAGGAACTGCGGAACACCTACCACAAGGCGCAGGAGGCAAACCGCCGCTCTGGTGCTGCGCCCACAAGCTGCCGGTTCTACAAAGAGCTGGATGCAATACTCGGTGGCGATCCCACCTCCACTGCAAAGACCACTGTGGATACTTCGGTGGCTCATATGCCAGTCGAGAGTGGACCGAGCCAGGAGGAGGAAATCTTGGATGAGGACATGGAGGGGGAGGGGACCCAGAGGCAGAGGATGACTCGGAGGTCAGAGATGCATGCAGCCAGGCGCTCTTCTCTACCCCAGAGGAGGCTAGCCAGTCACAGCTGTCGGAGTGTGGTGAAGCGCGAACAGGAGAGGAGGCCCCTGGTAAGTGGCTTTGATTTTGGGAATCGCTGAAGCAAGTTGTTGGGGGCAGGAGGGTTGCAGAAAGTAGGCTTGTGTCTGTATGATGCACGTACCACCACATGCCTAGTCTGAGCGGAGGAACAGGGTGTTGATTGACTCCCTCACTTCATGGGAATCTGCCTCAGAGATCTCCACAAAACTCTCATGGAGATACTGGGCAATCTGCTGCCACAGGTTCCTCGGGAACATAGCTGCTTTGTTTCTTGCCCCATTAAGGGTAACTTTCCCATGCCACTCTGCCATCACTGGGGGGGTGAGAGGGGGAGACCATTGCTGCACATAGGCAAGCTGCATAAGGGCCAGGGCGGAAGCTGCAGTCATGGAGAAGACCCTCCCTTAATTCCCTGCTCACCCTCAGCAGCGAGGTATCTTCCATAATGAATACAGCCTGTGGAAAATGTGGGGACAGTAATGATTATAAGGCCCCGTCTACAGTGCTGTCTCTCCCCAGGAGCCATATGCCTAGTGTACTGTAGGGTCCTGGAACACTGATTGCCCCTGCCCCTGCGGTTTCTGACCATTTTGGGGGATTTGAGGCTCCTGTGTGCTTGCCTGGGGTCAGCCAGTTAGTGACAGGTATGTCAATAGAGGCTGTGTTTTAAATCATTGAATCAGTGGTCTGTGTGTTGCAAACAATACTGCTTCTGTAAAATATTGCATTTTGGCTTCACAGATATGACCTTGGGAGCCCAGCCTCCCTCTTTGTTGTCACAGCTGAACGGCTACGCAGAATTAGAAAGTGGCCACGAGAACTAAAGAGGACTTTCGGCGTGATGTCATGATGCACTCTGCGGCCGAAAAGCAAGAATTGAAGGAGTGGCGGGACAGCGAGAAGAGGGACTGAAAGGAGAATGTGGCACATCAGAATGAAGCCACGAAGCTTCAGGATCTTTTCAGGGAGGAGATGACGAAGCACACCCAGGGTCTAAGTTTTAAAGCTTTATTAATAAAATAATAAAATACAGCAGAGAGTGCTGGGAATGCTCCCACGTCACTCAGGGGAAGAAAGAAAGCATTAGAGCCCCAAGCCCTAATCCACTTTCATACTCACACACGCAGTACCCAAAACTGGCCAGGCCTGGGTGTAACGTAAGAAGAGGACGGGGAGGGGTGGACGGGAGTTCTTGCCCTGGGCCCAGGTCGTCTGGGGAATCCGGTGTAATCTCCGAATTGCTCCAGTTCTCGGGCAGGTTTTTAAGTCCTGGGTTCCTTTGGGGGTGTCGTCGCCCAGGGCCCACTGTGCCTGGTGCTCTTTGTACCAATCCTAATCGGCTTGCTGTGGCCTTCTCAGCTGCCCAAAACACACCGGGTCCGGAGACTTTGTTTTCCCTTCTGTTGGCCTTCACCGTCGCTGCCTCATTCGCTCTGTTTTTGCTGTTATCTTTGCAGCTTTGCTCCCTTTAGTTCTCCTCGTCTCACGACGGGGCAGCTGTAGATTTCTCATCTGTAGCTTTCTCGTCGAGCCCATGACCTTGGGCCGGGGCCAGCATCTTATCTTCACACGGTGCTAGATAAAGTGCCGAGTTAACCTGTTCTCTGCTTTTTCTTTCTTCCCCCCCCTTCTTGGCCTCTCGTACTCCTGCAAAGGAATCTTCCATTCCCCACTCACACACCTTTGACCCTCCCCAAAATGCTTTGCGATGCTTGCAACAGCGTTAGCCACATACAGTGCTGATCTGCCTTCCCCAGGGACTCCCTGAGGGAGGGGGCCATTGGGGTGTGACACTACTAGCAATGCAAACTGAGCAGCTCCGTGCCCACCCTCTCCTGCAGCCGCTGTCACAAAACTCTTTCCCATGGGCCCCCCGACACCGCCAACACACTCTTAGCAACCTCCTGGATCCAGTCTGTACCCGCGGCATTCCACTCCTGCCCCGTCACAGTCCAGCCCTGCGGACTCCCAGTACCCACTGCACTCAACACCCGTCCCTCTGCAGTTTAGCCCTGCTGAAGTACAGTACCCGCTGCACTGTACTCCAAAGAACAAGCGTTGCATATGATACCTGGACATACACAAATCTTTAACTGTCCTGGGACCCCACCACCTCCTGGGACCTTCCCTTCCCCCCATTCTCCATAGTGCTGCTGTGGTTTTTTGTTTGTCTGTCTCATCTGGTTGTTGTTTTTTAATAAAAGAATTGTTTTGGTTTGAAAGCAGCCTTTATTTCATTAATTGAAAGCAAACAGAGACCTGCAAAGCAACAGGCAGTTTTCTTAAACCTTCACAGTGCATCGTCTGCACCAATCACAATCACCTCCTAGCATTACAACCACTGCCCTCCCGAGCAGAGCAACAAATATTAGTGTCTTTCAGCTTCAAATTGCTGGCTCAAGGCATCCCTGATCCTTATGGCCCCGCACTGCGCCCCTCTAATAGCCCTGGAGTCTGGCTGTTCAAATTCAGCCTCCAGGCGCTGAGCCTCAGCGGTCCAGCCCTGAGTGAAGCTTTCACCTTTCCCTTCACAAATATTATGGAACGTACAGCATGCAGCTATAAGCATAGGAATATTGTCATCGGCCAGGTCCAGCCTCCCATATAGGCAGCGCCAGCAGGCCTTTAAACATCCAAAAGCACACTCAACAGTCATTCTGCTCTTGGTCAGCCTATTGTTGAACTGCTCCTTGCTGCTATCAAGATTCCCCGTATATGACTTCATAAGCCACGGAATTAAGGGGTAGGCAGGGTCTCCCAGGATCATAATGGGCATTTCAACTTCCGCTACAGTAGGGTGACCAGATTTCCCAATTTTATAGTGACAGTCCCGATATTTGGGGATTTTGCTTATATAGGTGCCTATTACCTCCCACCCCTTGTCCCGAATTTTCGCACTTGGTATCTGGTCAGCCTACGCTACGGTGATCTTCTGGTCTGGGAAGAAAGTCTCTTCTTTCAGCTTCCTGAACATGCCAGTGTTCCAAAAGATGCGTGCATCATTCACCTTTCCGGACCAGCCTGCAATAATGTCCATGAAACACCCACGGTGATCCACAAGCGCCGGGAGAACCATAGAGAAATAACCCTTCCGATTAATGTGCTAGGGGGTCTGGTGCTAGAATTGGAATATGCGTGCCATCTATCACTCCCCTGCAGTTAGGGAAGCCCATTTGTGCAAAGCCATCCACAATGTCATGCACATTGCCCAGAGTCATGGTCTTTCGGAGCAGGATGCAATTAATGGCCCTGCTCACTTCTGTCAACACGAGTCCAGCGGCCAACTTGCTCACTCTGAACTGGTTAGCGACCGATTGGTAGCAGTCTGGAGTAGCCGACTTCCACAGTGCAATCGCCACGCGCTTCTCCAACGACAGGACAGCTCATCACACCACACAGTCCCATGAATGTGGCTTTCCTCATCCGAAAGTTCTGCAGCCACTGCTCATCATCCCAGACGTGCATGACGATGTGATCCCAGCACCCAATGCTTGTTTTCCAAGCCCAAAAGCAACGTTTCACCGTGGTCAGCACCTCCGTGAATGCCACAAGCAATCTCATGTTGTAGCCACTACACGTAGCGAGATCAATGTCAAACTCTTCTTGCCTTTGTAGTTTAAGGAATAACTCCACTGCCACTCGTGACGTATTAGTGAGAGCAAGCAGCATATTGGTCAACAGTGCGGGATCCATTCCTGCAGACCGAAGAGGCAGAGTGTGCAGTACACAAACTGTTGAAAGATGGTGCCAAATGCACACAGGGATTGCTGGGATGCAAAGCAATGCATCACAGAACATTGAGACAGGACCCAGGATGGCCCGCAACTCCCCCTGCCTTCCCACAACTCTTAGCGGTGGAAGAGGAAGAGATGCTCTGTGGGATAGCTGCCCAGAGTGCACCGCTCCGAATACCTCTGCAAGTGCTGCAAGTGTGAACATGCTATTGCGCAAGCAGCTGACAGTGTGAACACACAACAGCGGTTTCCCTTCAGCACTCTCTGAGCGGCGATGTAACTGCAGGCGATGTAACTCTGCCAGTGTAGACATACCCTAAGTGTCCACACTCGTTTAATTAAATTGGTTTAAAAATCGCATCCGTAGTTAAACCACTGCAACTTTCTCATGCAGACAAGCCCTTAAATTGATTTTTAACCTGGTTTATATCTATTTATCTTAAATCTTACTGAATAAACTAAATTGATATAAACCAGATTTCAATCAATTTAAGTGTTCACACAGGGATTTGCAGCAGTTTAAGTAACTAGATTTATGATGCATCTTTAATTAAACCAGTATGTATAGACAAGACCTTGGAAGTGTCATTTCTGGGCTTCCACTGGTGAAGGTCTCAGTGAATAAATATTTTCACATCTTAACAGACAGGACCAGGCTATTGAATCCTTAACAAAAGCTTCCTTTATCCCAAATATTAGACAGTTAAGTTAAATAGCAGTTAAAAGAGAACAAAAGCAGTTTTAAGCAGTCTGTTTAAAAATCCTTCCCCTTTTTAATAAATTAGCTTTCCATCTCTTAGCTTTTCTGCGGTCATCATTGCATTAGCTGTCCACTTAGACAGGATCTGAATTTCTACTGTTAAAAGTACAAAGAAAAAAACACATCTTCAGGCATTTTTTCCTATATCATAAAGGAGTGAAAAAGGACATAGGTTCAGTGGTTTTGTATGGTTTATATTCTCCTTTGCAGGTTATCTTTACATTCATGCAAGAACTGAAACTGGTACAGAACACAGCACCCCACAGGCATAATGCTTAACTTTATGCACCTAAAGGGTCCCATATAACCTCTCAAGTGTCTAAAGTTAATCATAGGCCTACAAATTTGCAGGATCAGGGCCTGTGGTGGGATCCACAAAGAGACTTAGGCATTGCAATGCTGAGTGTCACAGTGGTTAACTTTTAGGTACCTAGAAAATCACAGAAACAATAAAGCCAAGTTAGGCTCCTAGGATACCTATACAATGAATAGGAATTTGCCTTAGAATGGGATTTGCAAAAGCCAGCATGCTAGGCACAGAGCACCCTAAGCTACCCAATGGAAGATGTTGATGATAGAGGTGTTTGTTAAGCCCTGTCAATTTCACAGAAATAGGCTTCTAAGTCTGGGCTGCATGGAAGTGCCTAGCTCTGTGATCCATGAACAGGGGCCTGCTACCTGGAGTTGTACAGCTTAGATGCCTAAGCTTCTTCTTGAGGGAGTAAGTTAGGTGTCTGTCTCATGCCACATAAAACAAAGAAGCAGATGATGGAACCCATCTTACCATCTGGGACTTGCCTACTTTAGAGATCTAAAAATAAAGAACATTTTTGGGGGATGAGTTAGGAGGGTTATGTTATTTTCTTTATTTTGCTGGGATTTTAATTTGGCATGTGGTTACAAAAGCCTAAGTAGAATTAAACCTAAACAGAGAAGAAATTAAACTAGAAAGAAAAACAGGAAGAACTGGAAAAGGGGAAAACCACTTAAAGTTATACTACTGTCAAATAAGGCCCAAAAATTTGTTTTGTAAAAAATCACCTTTTTACAAAACCTCCTTGGCCTCAGATGCTATCAGGCATAATAATTCCTACGAGTATTTCCATGGATATTAGGTAGACTTGAGGGCACTTAACCCTTTTAGAGGATTGGGCCACAATAATTCACCTACCAATGAAGTTAAAATTAATTGGCTGGTAAATTCCTTATTTTGTCCTTTTGCTCATTTAAAGTCCTGTACTGCACCTGCTTTCGTCTAATTTTTTAGTATTATTCTCCAATGATGTTCAGTAATTGATTCAATTATAGTATGCTCTTTGGTACCTGAGCAAGGCAGATCCCTCTGATGATGTAATGTAACTTTTGGATTTTTTCTTTTAAGTTTTGTCCAGGGCTGCCTGGGGGCGGGGGGGGGGCAAGTGGGGCAATTTGCCCCAGGCCCCGGGCCCCACAGGGGCCCCCACGAGAATATAGTATTTTATAGTATTGCAACTTTTTTTTTATGGAAGGGGCCCCTGAAATTGCTTTGCCCCAGGCCCCCTGAATCCTCTGGGCGGCCCTGATTTTGTCACCCATGAGAGTATCACCTTATTTTCAGACTGTTCATCAGTACATTTTGTTTGTTTAAAAGGATGTTATCAACAATACCACTATTTTCAAGCAAACCAAGGATTGATTAATCCAGGAGGGCCCCCACCCAATAGACAGCACTTGGGCCCTGATCCTGCAAACTGCTCCATGCATGTGGATGCCTGTGCCCACAGAGAGCCCCAAGGACTTCAGTAGGGCTCAATGCAAGGGTTCGTCCATGCAGAACATTTTGCAATGTTGAATTTAAAATTTAATCAGGCTGCAAACTTTGGAAATGGATCCAAATTCTCCCACAGTTCAGAGTTGTTTGGATCTGGAGCTACATCTCTACTGGAAATACAAGTATTCTAAAAGTAACTGATTTAAAAAGTATCGGAGGGGTAGCCGTGTTAGTCTGTATCCACAGAAACTTGTTTTTGATTTAAAAAGGGAAAGGAACTGAATTTCAGAAGTGTTGAGCACTTACCACCAGATGAATTCTATGAAAACTACAGGAACGTGGAGCCTCTGAACATCAGATCCAATGTCATCTTCATTTTAAGGTTTATAATAAATTTTGCCAATAAAATAACATTAGCAGCAATTTATGGCCAAATCCAGGTCCTGGTGTGACAGCAACATGGAATCCAGTCCAAACTGCACAGCCAGGTTGAGCTCTGCAACAACAGAACCCAATGCTAGGTCCTAAAAGGGTATATGCTATGTTTCCTAACAGGCATGTGGCTTTCCCTTAGACGTGCAAATTCTCTTGCTCCCCAGGATGGAATGTATTTACTCTGACCCACTCAGGTGACCTGAAAGTATGTCAGTGAAGCTCTGTTCATGCACAGTGCATTTCTGACTCCACCACACGTTGTTTTCCCAGCTAATAGTTATACCCAGAGGAACTTAAAGTGGCCATGTTGTAAGCACCCATCCAACAGCTCCTAAGCAAAACAGCAATGGAATGTAGATAGGGCCTGTTGGGCAGAAGAACCCACATCACACATACATGCTTCCAGGACAAATGGAGTAAAACAGTAATACTGACTATAAAATTTAAATTATTCAAAATACTCAAGATAGTATAAAGAGATTAATCCTCTTTCTTAAGAATGGGATGGGAAAGTGGCAACTTTAATACACTATATCCTGCTGAACAGTGAAGTTTTACCCCCTAATAAGGGTTACATAGAGCAACAGTTTGCACTTACTGTTTTCTAGTCTGTTTATGTAGATTAAACAACACAACACCTCTGAGAGTTAGGTAAGCATTCCTAAGATTTTAAGGCCAGAAGAGACTGTTATGATAATGTAGTCTGACCTCCTGCATAACACAAGTCATAGAATTTCAGCAAGTAATTCCTGCATCAAACTCGTATCTTGTAAATGGAGCTAGAACCTGTTTCTTAGAAAAACATCCAATTCTAATTTGAAGACTTTAAATAATGGAGAATCTGCCACAATGCTTAGAAAGTTGTTCCAAGGATTAACTACTCTGTTAAAAAATTGCACCTTATTTCTAAAATGAATTTATCTAGCTTCAGCTTTGAACAATTTGATCTTATTATGCTACTAGCCTATTATCAGAAATCTTTTCCCCATGTAGGTACTTGTAGACTGTGATCGAGTCCTCTCTTAACCTTCTCTTTGGGCTTGTCTACATTACCCACTGGATCGACAGGCAGCGATCGATCCAGCGGGGGTCAATTTATCGCGTCTAGTCTAGGGATGATAAATCGACCGCCAAGTGCTCTCCCATCGACTCCGGTACTCCACCAGGGCAAGAGGCGCAGGCGGAGTCGACGGGAGAGTGTCAGCCGTCGACTTACTGCAGTGAAGACACTGCGGTAAGTAGATCTAAGTACATCGACTTCAGCTACGTTATTCACGTAGCTGAAATTGCATAACTTAGATTGATTCCCCCCCTCCAGTGTAGACAAGGCCTAAGGTAAACTAAATAGATTGCACTTCTTCAGTCTCTCACTGTAAAACAAGTTTTCCAGACCTCAGATCATTCTTGTAGCTCTTTTCCAAACCCTTTCCAATAGGTCAACATCCCTTTTTGAAGTGCAGACATGAGAACAGTATTCTAGCAATAGTCTTGCGAATGCTGTTTACAGAAGTGATACCACCTGCCTACTTCTATTCAATATTACTAGACAATGTTCAGATAGAGAAAACTGAGGCATAGAGAAAGGCCTCTGAAGCCCCAATTTGGCAAGTTACTTAGACCATTAAAACCACATGCTTAAAGTTAGGCACATGCCTAACAAGTACCTTGTGAATCAGGACCTAGGTAATTTGTCAAAGGTCAAAATGGTAGAACCAGGAATGGAACCAAGGAGCCCTAACTCCTAGTTGCCCGCTCTAAGATATCCATACTTACTGTTCAAACATTTTGTGGTCTCACTGGTTCTACCTCTCTGCTTTTTCTCAGGATCAAATATGGAGGGCTAAAACCAGTGTTCTTTATTTCTGTAAATGGGGCTTTCAGACACTGGCATATATTTGCTGGAAAATTCATGGAATATTTCTCCAGAGTCAATTTTTTTTAGACTTTCCCCCCTGTATGTTATATTATGTTTCCTAGAGATTATCTGCCTTGTGAGTCTTTGTAATAGAAAATTGACTAGATGTAAGGCATGAAGCTGATATCCAGGATGAGATTTTAAAAAAATATCTGGCTTTTATCTCTTTTTTTAAACAAATATGTACTGATAAATTCTTTGACCTTGGCAGTGCTTTTCCCAGTAAATATCAATTTGGGCCAGCAACTCTAATTGTAAAGTAAAATATATTTATGCTAGTTTAAAGAGAAGAGAAAAAGAAGCATTACTGATCAGTGCTTGCCCCCCAAATGATTCCTGGCATGTTTTAAAAGAAACAGAATATAAATTAATGCACAAGACATTTTGAATTCTCTTCCTGAACAAGTAGTCAGTTTCTCCACATCAAACAGAAAGCGTAGCCTTTTGCATTTTTAAATGATCTTTAATAGTATACAAAATTCTCACACCGCTTTCTTTTCTTGGTTTGCAGTATATTAATTCTTTCCTTTAAAGACCTATCCAAGGAATCTGCGCACTACTGACCCAGAGGCATTGTTTCTCTAAACAGCATCAACAAAACAAATTGTTCATTTACTTTGTGCAGCTAAAAATACTGAATTCTGTATACTACAGCTCAGTCAAGAATGTCATTAGTCTATGTAAAGTAGGTTCATCAGCTCTAATGCTACATCTTGGAAGCAATTTTCATCTGCAGCCTTTATTTTTAAAGAACAAAGCAGACATATAAAGCTGCAAATACTTAGAAATGTCCCATATTCTTTCTTCAAAACGGAAAGCCCTACCAAAAAAAATTTCACATTTTGTGACACTGGACCTCAGGGTAAAATGTGCTCCTTCTCCCTTCCTGGTATGCAAGGCCAAACTGTAGCAGAACTGCCTTGGTTCCACTGTTACAGGAATAAGCCAAAGAAGGAGAACATTACAACCTTCTGTGCATTATAAAGCTGTGCTAGGTGGTAGCTCTCTGAAAGTATTTGCATAGGGAGGATTATGCACAGAACGGGAGTAGAGTGGAGGCCAATTAGTTTATATACTGCAGATCTACTGGCCACAACATTAGTTTTAGAGTGGTGCAATAGTGGCTGCGTTTCACACAAGTGATGTTAACGTCACTATGTGCGTCACATTTTACATTCTTCCTTTAGAAAATAATGTAAGTAGAATTGGGTAACATCTTAATAGCAAAAAATAACTTACTCTGCATAGCATACCATTTACGAATATACCGTCAAATTACTATGTATCTCAGATTTGTCTTTCCTAATCAGGATTCTTTCATAAAATAATTTTCAATGGTTATTCTAGTGTAACATCAGCATCTCAGGAACCTCATGCTTTAAAACTGAGCCAGTTTGATTAGGCCTTAATCTTGCACATGCTTCACTCTACATCCTTTGAATAGTTTCCATGGACTTCATTAACTACTCATAGTTCATAAAATTAAGTATGTGTGTAAGTCTTTGCAGAATGAGGACCTTAGGTTGCAAACTCTTTGGGGCAAGGTCTGTTTTAGGTTATACATGTGCAATGGAGCCCTGAACTTTAATTGTTGGTCTGTTTGTGCTATCACAATACAAATAATAAATATTTAGGACCAAATTCATCAAAAAAATTAAGTGTTTTCCACCAAATAAATAAATAAATAAGTTCAAAAGAAAAAAAAGGTTTTGTATTTTGAAAACTTTCCACAAAATATTTTATGTTTTTGACTAAATGAAATAAAAATGTTCTGTTTAGTACTGAAAGTTTTGGGGAATTTGGTTTTTTATTTCTTCCCCCCCACTTAAAAAGGAGGGAAAAGGAGTGGGGGAGGGAATGAAAATATTCACTTTGGTTGAAAAGTAATTTTTCTTCAAAAATATTTAGTTGAAAATTTTTCAAACAACTCTCATATAACCATCATTCTCACAGTATTTATAGGAGGTTATACCAAACTGGCACACATTGTAATCAGGGATCATTTGTATAATTACAGAGTAAGTTTATGAAAAAAAATAGAACACATTTAACATTAAAATGTGAAACTGAAATAATTTCTGATCAGAAATTATTACATGTAGGGCCTGATCTGAAGCCCTTAAAGTAAAAGGGAATGTTTGACTTTAGTGAGCTTTGAATCATGCCCTTAATATTATTATTTATTTTTAAAGAGGACCCAAAAGGTTGTAGAGCAATGTATTATAAAATATGCTTTATTTATTAAGACTCTCAATAAACATTCTCCAGACTGAATCAAATATGATTTAAAAACCAGAACAGTTGTAATGATCAATTTAATAAACTTTGCTTTAAAGCAAATTTAACTTCAAGAGGTGTGAGGATACTTAACACCTCTTGTCAACTGTCTGAAATGGACCATCTTGATTATCACTACAAACGTTTTTTTTTTCTCCTGCTGATAATTGCTCATCTTAATTAATTAGCCTCTTAGAGTTGATATGGCTACTTCCACCTTTTCATGTTCTGTATGTATATATATCTCCTTAGTATATGTTCCATTCTATGCATCTGAAGAAGTGGGCTGTAGCCCACGAAAGCTTATGCTCAAATAAATGTGTTAGTCTCTAAGGTGCCACAAGTACTCCTGTTCTTTTTGCGGATACAGACTAACACGGCTGCTACTCTGAAACCTGTTTTCAAAATGTATTTCTCCATCAACTTTTCGCAAAACTGGATGTGACAAACTCATCCCAGTTGTAACTCCATTGAAGTCAGTGGGGGATTAATTTAACCCAATCCCTTTAAAGAGCCACAGAAATTTCCATAGCCAATATTCTTTTAAAAAAATTCTAAGATTTTTTTTTTTTAATGGGTGTTTAAATGTAGACTGCTAAGTCCCTATTTAGTGCTGGGTCCTGCAAAGTGCTGAGCACTCACTTCAACAGGATTATTCCAATGCTTAAAGTTAAGCATGTGCTTAAGTGATTTGCTGGATCATAGCCTTAAATAAGGCTCCTGTCCTGCAAATGCTTAAGCATGTGCACAACTTTACTCACAAGAGTAATCCTATTGCAGACAATGTGACTACTCAATGAGTAAATTTATGCATGTGCTTAAGTGTTTGCAAGATCACAGCCAAAGTGGCCTGATTTTCAAAGGTGCTGAGTGTCCATCAGATCCCACTTAGGAGCCTAAAGTTACTTACACATTTTAAAAAAAAGAATCCTGGCCATTATTTGGAAACAATTATGCCATATTTTCTGCGTTGTTTGCATTCCCAGTTATTATTACAGGACTTTTGCCTAATGACTGGACTTTGTTTTTCAGAGGTTCATCCACTTCCAAGGCCTGATCCATGTCCCATTGAAATAAATGGGAGTCTTTTGATTAATATTTGAAAGAGTTGGATCAGGCTTCTGCTGCTTATTCTCAATCTAAAATCATAAAACTCTGTTGGTACCAATCACAGCTGGTTGCTGTGGCCATTAATATGAGGAGGCTCATGCTTCAGTTGATGAATAAATAGCAGGAGCCAGAGGTGAAAGTAAGCCATTCCGGTCCGGTCCGATCCGGCGTACCGGCAAGAGCCAGTATGCCGTGCCAGACTGCACCGGCTTCCGCGGCGGGGATTTAAAGGGCCCGGTGCTCCGGCCGCTGCGGGGAGCCCCGTGCCCTTTAAATCCCCCTCGTAGCTCCGGCAGCCAGGCTGGGGCCGGGATTTAAAAGGGCTCAGGGCTCCACGGCGGCCAGAGCCCCAGGCCCTTTAATTCGCCCCTGAGCCCTGGGGACTCCCAGCCACCTCTGCAGCTGGAAGCCCCGGGGTGATTTAAAGGCCCTGGGGCTCCCAGCCACAGCCCGTGCCCCAGGGCCTTTAAATCCTGGGAGGCCCCGCCTCTTCCGGTTGAGGCCACACCTCTTCCGGGTGAGGCCACACCCCCTCAGGACTCCGGCCGTACCGGTAAGTCCTGTAAATTACTTTCACCACTAGCAGGAGCAGATTAATTCATGAGAACAATCTCCTGGTCAGTTGCAAGTGTCCCCGATAATAATGAAGAAAACAGATGATATGCAGCATTAGAAGAATCATTTCTAATTGGAATCATTTCCAGGAGGCATCAGCTGCCCTTTAAAAATAATAGATTCTGATAGTTTTTAAATTTTGATATCTTGCATTTTTTTTAAAATGTATACGATATATGGAAATCACAGTGAAAAAAATGTATCTTTTCTCATGTCTGTTATGTGGTTTGCAACTTCCGACTGAATTGTAAAAGAATATTAACTATAGCATACAGAATATTCACAAATTTGACACAGTAATATAAAGTAGGATACACTTGGGAAGGTGGCTTCTTCCAACCCCACCTCAGAGCAATCATTAACTGCCACAACCTGCCCCTTCTCTGGCAGGCATGCCTTAAGGTATATCAAGTTTGTTTTAAAATAGAATTGGCAATTTAGTTCCAAATCTGAACTTCCCCCAGTGTGGGGATGCTCAGATCCCAGATTTCCATTCAGGCTCATTATAAAGATATGTACGTGCAGTGGAGTTGGATTTGGTAAGAATTTGAACTTTCTAACCTGGGAGTGGAGAGGAGGTTGGATCTGGAGTTTTGGTTCAAATCCATCTCTAGTCAAAAATCTATATTAAATTTTGTTTCATTACCAGCACTATATAAAAATAATGGTCAGTGTCTGATTCAAATCAACACATTTCAGTTATGGGTAAAATTCCAGAGTGACATGCCATTAATAATTCTGTGGGGGTGGGGAAGTTTCCATTTTAAATTTTTTTTATGCATAACCTTTTTTCATCAAATCTGAAATATCTAAATTCAGATGGAGGGATCTATTCTTTGGTCACATACACATGCATAACTCCAGTTGATGGCAACTACATTTAGAATTGAGCATAAATGTAAGAACAGATTCCAGCCTCTGCCTCATACCAGACATTTTTGACTCAGTCCATCTCCAAGTAAATTGTGAGAGATAAATCAACATTTTAATGGAATATTCGTTGCTCATCTTTTCTTTGTGTTCATTGGCCAATGAAGAAAGCGTGATTCTCAAAAAGTTGTTTAATTTCAAATATTCCAGTCATACTATTTTTAAAAAATCCATCAGTGAACTGCTAACTGGTGGGGGGTTACATTACATGTCAACTTAACCACATTAACATTTTATTTTTGCATAAAATTCAAGGAACAATAAAGATACAACAAAACAAGAGGCAGAAAGAATGTGGTTAAGTAACAAAGCCACACACAAAATAAAAAATTGGATAGGTTTTTTGTTTTGGGAAAGGTAGAGGTGGGGTTACTTGAAATCTAACACACACAAAAGCAAACCTAACGTAGCAATGGCATTGAGGTTGGCTTTTGTGGAATTACATTCTTGCAGAAATCCATGGAGGCAGAGTCCAGGACTAGGACCATTGCCAGTGGCATATACAGACATCGTTTTTTCAATCAAAATCCCAACTATGTAGCTATTGAACTCTACAAGACTTGCAAAGAATACACTGAATATTATCTTTTCATTTCCATGGCATCTGTACATTTAAACTACTATGTCTGTAGCGATAGTAAATGATAATGATCTATGCACATTTAAATTAGTGTGATCTTGCAAGACAAACAAAATACCAACTACTTATTTTCCATTATATTTTATAAAAGGATTACTACAAAAATTAATCGAAGGTATGCTGTCTTTTATTTTTATTTTTTATTTTTTTTGGTGCTTTTTCTCATGTTGCAGGTTTTGAAATTGAAACGTTGCACTGCTGAGAAAGTGCCATGAAAATATAACCCACTGCATTCCATGAAAATAAATAAGCAAGGCCACCCAAATTTTCAATTAGTGTTAGTGCAGAATGCAGGAAATGGCTAGAGAACCCTCAAAGGCTGCCTTAGGCTGGGTCGTGGATACGGAACAGTGACAGGAAGGTTTGAAGCAGGAATACAGGCTCAGTGTGAAGATGGCTCTTCTCCAAGGAAAACTGCATGCTAATAGGTTAATACTGATTTCCTGAAACATACAGCCTGGGTATTACAAGCTGGAATTTACATTCTGACAAAGGCAATTGCTGATCCTCAAGACTTTGCTTTTTTGGTGATGAAATAACACTAGAAAGTTCAAGCTGCATTATGTATTTTATGTTTTAAGCTTATTAAACATTAAAAGTACAAACTGTGCACATATTTTTGAGCCACCTGAAATAGCAATAGCCTGGCTAGTTTGTGAAAAAAATAAGGAACAATGTTACATTTCAACATGTCCTCAAACAGGCAAAATTGCACTTCAGTCAATGGGAGTTTGGCCCATACAGGGCCTGGAAAAATTGGGTCCATAGTTACCTTTATACAAAGAAAAAAATAGAAGCAGTAGCAAACTCTTTACCCAAAATGAAATCAGGGTGTGACATTGCACTCCATAATGTTTTATGGAAATATGCTTATGAGTGTAAATATGATATAACTGGAATATGCTTAATGCAAAAGGTCTCTTGTAAATTATCATTACAAAGCTTATGATCTACTGAGTGTGGTCATCCTATTTGTTTGCATGTATTATTTCTATGTCTGGAGTTAGGAGACTGAGATATAAACTTGTATTACTGATGTAAACATATTAAGTGGAAGCCATTAAGGGTGCTTCAGAATCAATGAACTGTGAATGGGTTTGTTTACCTGCAAGCCTTCCTGTGTACATGTAGTCCAGCTCCTAGGTAATGAAGAAGGAGGTCTTATAGTGACATGTGATCATGTCACCTGAACTGGAATCCATCTTAAACCTGGTGCTTTTCCATTTAGAAGGAGGGGTGGGGACCTAGAGAGACAAAAGATTCCCGCCTTGTGCCAAAGCTATAAAAGGGGGTGGAACAGAACAAAAGGGATCCCAGTCATGAGAAAACCCCTGCTTTTCACTTAAGATGCCTGCTGGAACTAACAAGGACTGTACCAGGGGAAAGGATTGGGCCCAGACACGGAAGGAGTCTAGTCTGTGAAAGAAGCTTATTGGAACATCTCTGAGGGTGAGATTTACCTGTATTCAGTTTCTTAATGTATTAGGCTTAGACTTGTGTGTTTTGTTTTATTTTGCTTGGTAACTTACTTTGTTCTGTCTGTTATTACTTGAAACCACTTAAATCCTACTTTTTATACTTAATAAAATCACTTTTGTTTATAATAATAAGGTATGGAGATATACCTATCTCATAGAGCTGGAAGGGACCCTGCCTTCACTAGCAGGACCAAGTACTTATTTTTGCCCCAGATCCCTAAGTGACCCCCTTAAGGATTGAACTCACATCCCTGGGTTTAGCAGGCCAATGGTCAAACCACTGAGCTATCCCTCCCCAAGATTAATATCTGGGGGAGCAAACAACTGTGCATATCTCTCTATCAGTGTTATAGAGGGCAGACAATTTATGAGTTTACCCTGTATAAGCTTTATACAGAGTAAAACGGATTTATTTGAGGTTTGGATTCCATTGGGAACTGGGTGTCTGGGTGCTGGTGACTTTCTGAACAGTTTTTGGTTAAATCTGTAGCTTTGCGGGCGTAGACCAGACCTGGGTCTGTGTTGCAGCAGGCTAGCGTATCTGGCTCAACAAGGTAGGGTTCTGGAGTCCCAAGCTGGGGGGGGAAAATGGGCTCAGAGGTAAAGTCAGCATGTCAGGTGACAGACCCCTAGGGGGTCTCTGTGTCCGAACCCATCACACAGGGGTTCAGCAATACTGACGTAGGTGCTCTGCATTTAAGCCAAAGTTTGTCAAACCTAACAAAACAAAACAAATCTACCCTGAATCCCAACTGCTCCCAAAAAAACAATAACATGGACTTGAGTGTTCTGAGAGTAAGAATCCAAAACATTTTAGCTGGATAGTAAAGGGCCTTCCACCTCTCCTAGGGAAAGATGTTATTAAATAAGCTTTTAAAATTTTTAAATTCTGAAAAGCTTTGAATATTTTGGGTAGTGTGTCATACACTGGATTTTTTTTTAAATAATTATATTACAGTCTAAATTGCCAGAGCAATTAGTTGAGCAAGGAAGGAAGTGGTGGGAATTTTGTGCGATTTAATTTGTTTTCACATTTAATTATACAGTTTTTGGTTACACATGATAATTATTTAATCAAACATAATTTGCCTTGTGGTAACTCACATCACATCAAGAAAATAAAAGGGGTTGCCAATCATTGCAGGGCAAACAAAGCCATTGGATGACACAGGGATAGTTTACTTGTCTGTATTCTTGTTCCTGTGAGCTGCATGCGGTACGTTCTGAACAGTATGTTTATTCAAGTGGCCTAAGGGTAACAAAATGGAACAGGCATCGATTCAGGCAAGCACTTGAACACATGCTTAAATTTAGGCACTTGCATGACTCCCACTGACATTAATAATGGGATTCAAGCACATACTTAACTTTGCATGTGATTTAGGGCTATCTTGAATTAAGATGTTTTCCTAAATTGATTGCACAATTTTTATGAAAAGGTAAATGTTTCTGATTGCTGATAGGGTTTAAAGACATTCATTACCTTTGTGTTTGAACAGAAGAACCATGATACAAAAAAAAAAGATAGAAAAGTCTCTCTCCACCAAAATTCTTAATGTACAGTATAGCCACTAAAAACATAAAAAAAACTTTAAAGAATCATCACAATGATACAATATAAAAAACACATAAAATATTAGCAAGCCAAAGTGACATTTGTTTTAGATGGAATTACTGTAGTGTCCCCAATTGCAGAATTAAAATTAAGAAACTGAAGCTGGAAGAAAATATTTTAGAAATCACCCCCCCAAAACCCCTAATTTTCCTGGTTTGAAATCTGATCTACTGTACAGGACTGTCCAACATTTTAAAAACAATACTTTGAATACCACTAGCTTAATTCTAACCATATTTCTATAACAAAACTATGCAAGCTTCCAAACTCAGCCAGGGGCAGTGGAACCAGGAGGACAAGGAGGCCTAGTGCCCCCTGCAATGGAAATATTGGGTGGGGCTCCACCCCCATATAAATTTGTGTGTGCCTAGGGGAGTTAGGTGAGGTGAGAGTGGGACCTAGAGGGCTGGCGTGCACACCATGGGGCCTGGGATGAGGAGCGGGTAGGGGAGCAGGTAGGAACCCCTGAAATTCTCCTTCCCAGCCTGAAGCCAGCTGCCCCCTTCCCCACCACAGAGTCTCAGTATATCCCATTGCTCTTCCTCTTCCTAGCCCTCATTTGCAGGGTGCTTCCACCCCCCTGAACTCAGCAAAAGACCAATCTGAAGAAAACAGAGTCTTCTGAAAGGCTCTTAGGGCTTGATCCTCCGAAGTGCTAAACGCTGTGGCTCTGATCCAGCAAAGCACTTAAATACCTGTTTCAATGGGAGTACTAATGTGCTTTAAAGTCAAGCATGTGCTTCAATGCTTTGCTGGACTGAAGCCAGAGTGTTCAGTACCTTCCAGGATTAAGTCCTTTGCTGGCACTCTAAGCATATAGACTTCGAAAGTATTAAATACCTCAAGGTCGGCATGGCTAAAACAGACCTCTTAATCTTCCCTCCAAGGCCTACCTGCTATCTCCTTTCTTGATCAGTGTGTACAACTCCACCACCTTATTTGTCACTCAGGCCTGTAAACTGGCTGTTACCATTGGGTGTGCCCACATTTGAGGTGTGGGAGGTCTGATTCCCAGCTTGTGTATATATACCCACGCTAGGTCTGGTCGAGCTAGCGCCTAAAATAGCAGTGTGTCCACAGCTGCAGGAGTGGTGGTTTGAGCTAGTTGTCTGAGTACATACCCAGAGGATTGGGGGCAGCTAGTGTGAATAATGCCTCCCAACTCAAATGTAGATGTTCGATTACAGCCCTCTTTCTGCGTAACATCTCTAAGATACAGCCTTTCCTATCCATCCACTCAGCTAAAACTCTCATCCAGGCTCTCACCATCTCACATCTCAATTACAGCACCACTCTTTGCTCTGGCCTTGATAAATGCAACCTTACCCCATTAATATCCATTCAGAAAGCTTCTGCAAGTCATCTTCCTAGCCCATCATTTTGACCATGTCATCCCTCTCTTTGCATCCCTCCACTGGCTCACTTTTAAGGCCCTCCAGAGTCTATCCCAACCCTACCTCTCATTTGCTATTGAAATGTTGACTCGTGCCTCCAATCAGCCCATGATGCCAGCTACCATCACCCACATGTTAAACAAGCACCTTCGTGCTTTCTGCCATGCTGTCCCTCGTGCTCGGGAGGAGCGCCCCATAAACATCCACAAAAGTACCTAATTATTATCCCTCAAAACCCTCCTCAAAACTTACTTAACAATGGTGTGTTAAGACCATTGCCTATCATGCCAATCAGTACTATCTTGTTGTACTCCCCTGTTGGTCTATCTGTAGCCACCTTTCTCTTATGCTTACATTGTAAGCTCTTTGGGGCAGGGAATGACTTTTTGTTCTGAGTTTGTACAGTGCTTAGCACAATAAGGTCCTGATTAATGACTACAACACCTAGGTGCTATGATACATATAATTAGTACTAACATTTCACATACCAGCTATCTGTAGACATAACTGTATATGACAATATTGCACCAGATACCTGCACATACACTTGTATGCAGCAATACTGTAATATTCCACATAATGATTTTACCGGTATATATTGTTATGTAGAAAAACAATACACAAAATACTTATTTACATATGCATGCCACACCTAAAATCTATATACTTACTTGTGTACATTTATCACTGAGTTACCTATAAATATCCATCTAAAACAGAAATAAGCATTTTTTTTTAAAAAAGTGTGTTCTACAATTGCCATTTACTGGAACAGAAATTGAAGTGGCTGGCTATGTTTCAGGAAACTGCACATGATTTTAGAATGACAATTGTACGTATACAGCTCAGAGCAGTATCTGAACAACAGAACTTTTAACTAAAAGTTATTAGGTAAAATCGTGACCTCATTGAAGTCAATGGGAATTTTGCCATTGATTTCAATGAAGTCAGGATTTCATCATACTTTATTATATAATAGGTTTTATATAGACTCTTCTTCTAATTCATAATTTGGCTTAAGTGACAATTTCCTATAGCCAGTGTCCAAATTATCCAATAATATCTGCTTAGGGCAATCAAGATAAATGGTGGAAATCATGTTATGTTAATATAAATGGATTTGTTTCCTGAGCTTTAGTCAAATGGGACAAAAGGATCAAATTAACCAGGCACTACATGGTAATAATTGGAAGGCATTATGGGCACAATCCTGCAGTCTCTGCTCAGATGAAACTCACTTACCTAATAATTGTGCCCACCTTCCCTCCCCATAGTCACTAGATGCCCAAAAATAAAATGTAAATGATACATTTCCACTTTGCAAGATGGAAGAGCTACAGATAAAGGGACTCAGGAATACCCTACATCAGGGGTCCACAACCTTTCAGAAGTGATGTGCGAGTCTTCATTTATTCACTCTAATTTAAGGTTTTGCATGCCAGTAATACATTTTAATGTTTTTAGAAGGTCTCTTTCTATAAGTCTATATTATATAACTAAACTATTGTTGTATTTAAAGTAAATAAGGTTTTTAAAATGTTTAAGATGCTTCATTGAAAATTAAATTAAAATGCAAAGCCCCCTAGACCGGTGGCCAGGACCTGGGCAGTGTGAGTGCCATTGAAAAATCAGCTCGCGTGCCGCCTTCGGCATGTGTGCCATAGGTTGCCTACCCCTGCCCTACATGCTGTAGAACTTATGGCCCCATGTCTCTCTCTAGTCATGGACACAGATACATGGAAAAAATCACGATAGGGGTAGGATCTGATCACAGACAGAGGGTGCATTGCCCCCAAACATTTATATTTGAGTGTTTGGTGGCAGGTTGGAAAGGATCATCAACTTGCAGCCTAAACACTCCAATAGCAGTCATGGAGCAGATGCACGCTAGCAACTACAAATCGAGGCAAGATTCTGATCTTCAGCTTCACATGCGTATGACTGAACACACATCCTATTTAGTCAGGCTTTGTGCTCTTAGAAGTCTACCCATTGACTTCAATGGACGCAGGATCAGGATTGGCGGGCATTTTTTCAGCAAAACATTTTTCAGTTGAAAAATGCCAATTTGTCAAAACTGAAACTGGTTGTGAAACAAGGTCGGTTTCAACAAATTTCCTGACTCAAAAAATTCTGGTTTTCTGGTTCTAAACAAGATTTCATTTAGAAATGCAAGTTAATTTGACAGAAAGAAAGGTTAAAAAAACAGATATTGAAACAAAATGTTTGAGCTGACAGATTTTTTTTCTGTTCATGAACGTTTACAAGCTTTTGACTTTTTGTCCTGGTTCAGGATGGGAAAAAAATGTTGATCTCTCAGAAATATTTGTAGGCTAGGAAAACCATTTCCCACCATCCTCTATGTTTCACCTTTTATATTATGTATATTTGTAGACCAAAAAGGGATATGGCACATTTCTACATGAGCTCTGTTTTCACCTGCAAAAAGGCATAGCTGGGGAGATAGAAACTTGTTGCTGAGTTACACACTTTCTCTTATGTTCCCTTCACTCTCTATTGTCTGAGGCTATGCTGACTGTAATGGCTGTTTGAAGTGAAAAGTCTGACTCTCCATGTGTGATGTGAGGGAAAAAAGGAATCTTCAGTGATATATTCTGTAACAGGACATTACGAGGTAATTTAAAGTATAGTTCAGAATTTAAAAAGGCTATTAGGAAACCACTGCATAGTTCATGCAAGCTTTGAACACAATCCTTGATTAATCAGTACTGCATTTTCATTGAAAAAACAAAAACCAAAGATCAATCATCATATTTCCACTAGAGCAAGCATATTTGTTAAATCATTCCATGGCATGCTAACCCCTTTAGGCTTCCAATATAAAGCTCATGGCTTTGAAACATCAGTATCTGGACAGCTTTTCATAAATGCACTGAGAATTAGCCATTCAAGACGTGGCCCTATCTTCAGACATACGAACGCAGGTCACAATAAGAGGAATAATCTTGATGTCTGAAGGGCTAGCAGCAGCCTAGCTGTTAAATTTTTGCTTGGTTGGAATTCTGCTGTCGTCTAAAGATAGATTTAACATGGCTCTGTAAGTCTAAACCTATGTTTAAGTTCCCTCAAGCATGTAAGCCTAGAGGGTAATTTGATCAAAAGCCTTACCTGTGCACAGCGTGGTCATATTCTACCTTCTGTAATGGAGGTATCTGAAATACATTTCTTAAATATGATTATTTCCATATACTATGTATCCTGTGACCAACTCAGCCACAGGCAGCATCATTTCAATGGGTTATGTTTTTGTTTTTTTAAATATGCCAGTAGTAGCCACCATCTCCTCTCTGAGCACCCTTACAGATGGGGAACAGATGGGGCATAGAGAGAGACTAAGTGACCACCCCAGGTTACATAGGAAGTCCATGGTAGAGCAGGGGATTGAACCTATATCTCCTAGGACCTAGGCTAATGTGCCAACAACAGGGCCATTTTTCCTCCCCAGTCTTCTTCCAAATACAACCTTCAGTAAAGGGGCATGTTCTAACCACAAGCTTTGTGAGGCCATCCAGTAAAGTCAATGGGAGTGCTGCGCTTAGTACAAGAGTATATGGCTCACCGTGAATTGGTAGTTTCTTATATCAACTACATTTCACACATCTTTCAGCCAAGTTCAAAACACAGCCCTTTGAGCTGTCATATGAATTTGTGATAATCTTTGATCACCGTCTATGATAGACATATGAATAATGTTCAGAGAGGGTCATATTTTCTGCTTGATCTTTGATTAAGACTCCCATTGACATCAAATGGTCTCGTGTGTACAGAAGGAAAAAAGACTAGGGGCTAACATTTTGAAACCAGGGTGCCTAAAACCAGGCTCTTGAGCAGAAGAAAATGTGAGTCCGGAACCAAAACTGGTGTGTGGGAAACTAGGTCTAATTGGTGGATCAAATAATGAGGGCATGGACTGTTCCACGCATCACTCTCTTTTTGGATCCTTAGATAAAGACACTTTGTGGGGAAAAGACAGAAGAACAGATGGGGGCTACTGGAGCAAGCTTCACTATGACGGCTGCCACTCTCATTGTTTCTGGGAACTCAGGGCCTTCGTCACCCTGGTCCTGAGAGATGTCCTGACTGAATTGGGCCAAAAAAGAGGGATTCAGATGATATCACTACTTCTATCAGCTCCAACTGAATCCCAAACATCACCTGGGATAAAACAGGGTCAGACTGCAACGACAACAACTCCAGCCCACCTCAACAAACTTCTTCTCTTTTCCCCAAAAGGACAATTATTTCCATCTTTAATACTATCTAAGAGTCTGTGAGACAAGGGTTTTTTCTTCTAAAAGCTCTCTCCAGCTAAAGGGAAAGGGAAAGGGAACAAGGGATGTTGTTAAAAAGAAATCCTTACTTAATACTTTACATTTCAAATGCTTTAACTGTTTTTCCTTTTTTCAGTATCTTTAATAAAAGGTTAAAAGGATTTTTAATGATGTGTTTGCCATAGTATAAGCAGGCTGAGGTCTCTGTATACCAAACCCCAGATCTTGTTTAACTCCGTTTAATGTTGGGCAGTGACTGAGTTATGTTAACACCTTTGGTCCACATAGTCCTTCTAAATTAATGCAACAGCTCCCAGGTTTGAAAATTTTGGCCATGGTTTTTAGTCAGAAAATTAAATATAATTCAATGCAAGTCAGCAATAGGTTTAAAAGAATCTATATTTTATTTAAACATATGGGGCCTGGTTGCTCTTTCCCTTATATCTGTGTAAATCAGGAATAGCCCCATTAAGCTCAATAGAGTTACACTGGTATAACATCAGCATGAAAGCAGATTCAGTGCCATGGTGCATCATGTGTGAGAGAACCCACAAGTCAAACAGCGTAACACAGATATTAATGGTACACATTTTAATGAAAACGCAGCCCCCAAGTAGATTAAAATGCATTGCTTCTTCTTAATGTATCAATGTGCACTTCAAGCACTTCTTCATTTAGTAGATACATCACCTTAGAATTATGGCATTTCAGTGTAATGGCTAAGAAACTTCTCCAAGTAAATCTGCTACAGAATAGTGGTGAGCAGAGAAGGGGTTAACCATACAGCCATCTACAAATATATCAAAGATTGTTTATTTACCAGGTTTTAGGATTTTTTTTGGTAGAGATGTATGTTAAAATAATAAAATAATAATACTCAGTAATTTTCAGGTTTTCAAATGGCCACCAGAGGGAGCTCATAAACTCTCATGAACATAAGTGACAGAGGCACATTGAAATTGATAAGAAAAATCTAAATAAAAAAATGGAACATAAGGGCTGCAGAGAAACAATAAACTATTTTCTTTAGTGCACACCAAGATCTACATAGCTGCAGAGTTTCTAGAAAAATGACAAAGCTGACTGCACATTATGCTGCTAAAACAATTTTTTAAAAGTCCCATGCTTTTTGGTTATATATTTTGCCATAACTAGCATTCCTTTAAAAATTATATATGTATTGCTTTTGTTTTGGAGAGTGATGTCAAAGCAAGTAGATCTGGATAGAAAACAAAAATGCAGTCACCTGTGGAGTTTTGCATACGCAAACAGATGCATTTTAGGAAACCATTTGAAATTCTGGCTCTGAATGCACAGCTAATTAAATAATAAAGTTCTGATGTGTCAGAAAGTAATCTACCATAAATGAAGATGAACTGATGAATGTTTGAAGTCATCATGATATGATTTATTAATCTTTCAACAGTCTGGAATTGTTGGTTTATGAGATATATATATATATATAACAACATTCAAGAAAGCTGCTTTTATGCGTCTTGAGAATTGTACTTCCCAGTGTGAGCTCATTACAATGAAGCAGGTTTAAGCCCCAGTCCTGCCATTTGTAACATGACAACAATGGGGACTCCATATAGGTGCAGAGGTCTATCTACAGGTTGTAAATTGTCACATTGGGCCATAGTAACTAGTAGAGAAATTTAGATTCTTTGGATAAAGGGATGAACATAATCCTACAGAATGCTGAGTGCCTTCTATAAGATCCTTAGCTGTCTTAAATATCACTGACTTCAGTGAGTACTGAAAGAACTCAGTTTCTCGGGATCTGAATTTAAATATTATATATGATTTCCATAAGAGTCTTTGTTATGTAGGTCTGAGTCAAAATAAGGTTCAGACCTACCAATAAAGGACAGTTGGAAAATATCATTTGTTTTCCTTTGAGGCCACTAAACAAAAAGGTATTAATTAGGAGTCTGATTGTGCCCCATTTGCTCATGCAGAGTCACACTGGTGTCTTACTCTCTGCTATATCTTCACAGGCCTTACTCAGCTGGGCAGAGGAGTAAGCCCCTTCATCTCCCTTCTCAGCCCTGACTAGACTCCAGCCACAGGGGGGAGTGCAGGGGCTGCTTGCTTAATACTCCCCATCAACAAATGGGCAGGAAGGGAGTGGAGAGGGGCAGAGAGCAGGAGGAGCCCAGACTTTGCTCCACCCACTCGTTGGCCAGAGCAGCTGCCCAATGTCTGGGGGTTGGGGAGGGGTGGTTGAGCTACTCCACAGTATTGCCAACCCCAGACATTCCAGAAATCATGAGTCAGGCCCCAAAACATTGTGATCAGCTTAAAAACCATGAGGTTTTTTAAAATGGAGGTTCTTTTTATTTGCCTTTGGGGTTCATGTTTTCAGGCTTTTCTCAGCAAACAAGGTTTAGAAACATGCTGTTTCTTGAAAATGAAAGCTGAGATTGTCACCTAATCACATGATGACCGGAGGTGGGCTTTAAAAAAAAACCAAAAACCAAATAGCATCAGACCTGTGATTATTCCTGGCAGGAAAAGGATGAAGTAACTCATTCTTCATCAAAGCATGACAGGGGTGAGAGGGTGGGGGCACATGCCAAGTATTGTCACTCAAATCACAGTTTGTTCTCTGGTCTGCTCCTTTGTGAGACTATAGGGTCAGTGAGACAACTCACAGGGCAGGATACTCGTCAATGTGAGTGCTGAAAGCAGAATCTGCTTCTCTGTGGTTAAACAGAAAAGAAGCTGTTAGCTCACTTCAAAATAGCAGAGAAAAGGATTTTTCCTTCATTCGTCATACCAATTTGTTTTGCCACTCTTCTCCCGCTCCACTCCCCAGCAACCTGGCTTAAATTTATGCTATTTTCTGCTACATAAAACTTTAGAATTTGTCTGTAAGACCTTAGACAGTTTCTCAGCTGGTGTAAATCAGGGTAGCTGCACCGAAAGTAGAGCTATGCAGATTTACACCAGCTGAGGATCTGGCCCACAAATCTTATCATAAGGCCAAGGATATAAAAAAAAAAACCCAAGAATTTTTCTATAACAGTGAAATTACAGTCTTTCAACAGTGCATGTTGATTGTGCCATCTGGCACATGATTTAAGTACTTAAATTAAGCACGCAAATCAATGCAGTGTTGAAAGACTTTAAATAAATAATATTTTTCCATTTTCAAGCGTCTGAATTTTTTTATGGCCCAAACTCTAAAGGTGCATGGAGAAAAATATGTGCAGACTTCCATGTGTCATCCTCCTTTTACTGGACTGCATCCTCTGTATATTTTGCCTCACCAGCAACGGAATTTTCTCTACACACACACCTCCAAATCACATGACATGATGTTATGTAGCTTCTGTTTATTCAAAAGATTATCATGAGTGCAGTTTAATTGGAAATTGATGAGAGGCATTTAAATACCGACCAACCAACATGTTCCTCCGTGTTAAAATTATTTCCCCCTGTGCTAGCAAAGAAGGTGTAGCAGGAAAGGCTTTTCCATTCCCAAAGGCCGTGGAATCACCTCTTGGAGGCCACTGCTGTGTCTATAGGGGGGAGCTCCACTGGCAATAGGGCAGCTATGTTTCAGGGCAGATAGATTTACACTGAAGGACGACAGGCAAAATGTTTGTCACTAGGTTTTCTTGCCCAGGGAGCCAGCTTTAATTTGTGGCTGGGGCTCCATAGGAGACCCGTGAGTGGGGACTGGCTTCTAGCTATCCTCCTTTCAAGTCAATTGCTCCATCCCTGCCTCTGTGTGGTTTTTCCAAAGCCAGAGACCTGATGCTCCTGCTGGTGTGATCCAGGGATGAACTGAACTGATTGAATATTTATTGCTTGCCCTTCATTTAGAAAAAAAAAATCAAAATTCTAGTAAGCAATAGTATAGAGTTATAATCATAAATGTGCATTTAAAAAACACGCAGGTGGGGTGGGTGTGCAGGAATCAATAGCATTTTATGTTTGTAAAGGGTCTGCTCCTTTGAAAAGCAGAGATGACTCAATTTTAGAACTAGTATTTCAAGAAGGGATGAGTTATTTCAAGAGCAGAGGAGTTACACACCCTCTTGATCAGGTAATTCTGTTTATTTTGTGTAAGGGATCTAGGACACCTGTGTTAGTTTTAAAGCTACTATATATACACAGCATTGACTGATAAATTTTGGCAAGTTCCACCTGTTATTTCCACATGTGTGCACTAAGAAAATACTCAGTGTAAACATTGACTTTGAAGTAGTACCAAAAACATTTACGATAAAGTGTCAGTATAGTCCAGTATGTTAACTTGCTAAAACATATAGCATGTTGGCCTTGTTCTATGTTTCTTTAAAGAAACAAAGGAAAACACAAGTAGTGAAACCTGCCTTGAACACCACCTCCAATATCCAATCCCTTTTCTTAAAGGGACACCATCGACTTGAAAAAAATCACTCTTCTGTCTGAAGTTGTTTTATCTACTCTTGTTACAAGTAACACCTAAGATTATCAGAACTGAAAGAAATTAGAGGAAGTTATATTTCCCTATTTTTCTGTTTATTTTATTCATTTGTCAGTTTATATCCTTATCGCACACACAAAAATGACACTAAGAGAACATTAAAGATCACAAAAGTCAAGTAATCAAAGATCAGGAAGTGCCAGAAATTAAGGATGTTCGTGCAATCTGAATCTGACCCCCTTAGGTGTATGCATTAGAATACAGTCTTTAATTATATTATCACATACTAGTTTTTCATACAGGACCCCTGCATCATTAAGTTCACAGGATGGGGATGAATCAAAGTTGTGTAGAGAAAGAGACTTGTCTCTGGTCCCCCTGTGTTTGTTGCAGAAGTTGGAAGGAGTGTAGTGAATGAGGCACGGGATTGCAGGAAGAGAAAGGAAGGTCTCATGGTGAAGGCAATTGAATGTTGCCTTGGAGTACTAGATTCTATCCCTGCCACAGAATTCTTATGTGATCTGGGCAAATCACTTAAACCAAGTTTTTCACAAGTGGTCAGCGTAGTGCCTGAAATTAATTTTAACTTCTTTTTTTCTTTTAAATTGACTAGATTTCAAGTTGGTGTTCCTACAAGTACCCATTTAAAGATATTCCCCCCCAAAGTTTCCAGTAAAATTTTGTTTCAAGATGACTTATATTGGAGCAACCATATATTTTTTGCCAGCTGGGTGGTTACTTATCACAGGTTGCACTATTTCTATAGGTAACACCAGTCCATGCACACAGAACTAATTTGGTACTGGGACTAATTTGTTGTCCCAGATGCAGTTTCTCCTGGTTGAACTGGGCCACTAGTGTTTGAATTGCTGAACTTTTCCTTGTTCTTACTGTATTTTAAAACATCCCTGCTTAGTGTGGTCTTGAAATATCAGTTAGTTCATATGCTGTTGCTTGAACAGTGTAGATGCCACCAAATGTGTTATGCACCTCCATTATGTTCAGTTATGAGCCAAATCTGGCATGCTACAGAGGAACAGATGTCTGTTGATGCCATCCAGTCATCATGTTTTAGGACTTCTGGAGGGTCTTTTCATCCTGTATTCACTGGGACAAAGTCAAAGGTGATTTTCAGAGGGAAGTTGGTAGGCATTTGGAGCAGATGACCATATCTCCTAGAGAGCACTGGGCAACCATTTGAGAGAACATGACCCATTTAGTTAGAAAAAAGATCGCTTAATTCAATTTGAATTCATACCATTTTATGTGTTCGGTTTGTGAAATATATTCTTGAGGTGCCTCATTACTGACAATACTTATATAGTGCAGGCTTTAAGTTCTTTCTCAGTGTCACCCATGTTGTTGACAGAGTCGAGGGTGGTGAAATTACTGACAGACATTCTGAACTGGGTAGCTGATGATAGATGCTAGAGCCCACAGTGTTCAAAATCACCAAGTGGAAATTTTTTTTCTTTACCCCAATTAATGTTCAGGGCAGTTTTTGCCACTGAGCTGTCCAGGGCTTTAAGTGCTGCAACCAGCTCATCCATTGACTCAACAGCTAGCACAATGTCATCAGCAAAATCGACATCAGTGAGGTTCCTAGGTCATATGCCTAAAATGCATTTGCTTTGTATCTGGCCAAGCACATAGTCAATGATGGCATTGAAGAGTCCTGGGGTGGCAACACATCTTTATGAAACACTTGACCTAACTCGGAAGAAGTTGATTCTTTTCCCACTTACAAGAACATAATGTGAGGAGGAGTCATCTGCAGAGCTTGTGTGGGAGGCCTGTGAATTTCAAGATCAGGCAGAGCAATTCTGTGTCAGAGTCAAACAGTCTTGATATCCAATGAAATGGGAACAGGGCACTTCAGTTCTCGCGCCTTCTTGATAAGCTCACACTGTGAAGATTTGCTCCATCATGAAATGGCTATTTTTTTTGTGGTCTTATCTTGCTCCTTAAGATTTCAATGGCTCCAGCCAAGAAGACAGAAGATAAAACTTTCCCTGGGATGGATAGAAAGTAATTCCATAATAGTTACAACAGTCTTATTTGTTGCCTTTGTGTGTCCAAATAATGCATTTTTGCCATTTGGATGGGACCAACTCTGTTCTCCAGATGTTATTGAACAGCATCTGTGGCCACAAAAGAATAGCTGGCCCAGCACTTTAACAGTTCCACAGATCCTGCTGCTTTATTTCTCTTAAGCTTCTTTAAATAGCATCTTGAAATATCCCCATTGAATACTGTCTCACAACTCACCGCTCTTACATTAAAAGAATCTCAGTAAAAGTTTCTGTTGACTCCGAGATCTACTCTGTGCTATTAGTTCTTTGACCATGCTGTACAGCTGGTAAGGAACTGGGATCCTACTGCTTTGCTTTCAAACAGCGACATCTAATCTGCTTTCCTCCACTTGCCAGGGCACCCAATTACTGTGAGATGCTTGGTTTCACCTTTGAAGAGATGTACTGTTATTATACACACATGCTCATGCTCAGTTTTGTGTATTGGCTTAGAGTCCTTGAGTTCTTTCTTGAAATGTGTTGTTACGAAAAATAAAAATAAAAAAATAGGGGCCATGATCTCCTGTTTAAAAATCATATAATTCTGGGAATTGTCAGAAGCTCTGGAGGGTGTTTTAAGCCATTTCCCACAGAACAGGTTTCCAACTGGAGCTCAAGAAGAGAGTCTTCTACTGCTGCTCTGGCATATCTGCACATAGAAATAGATACTTTAGTGTGAGAGTCATGTCTTTCATTGGGCAAAGCAACCTAAAATAATGAACTAGTGTTTGGGGTACAGGCAGCCAAAAAACTTATCCTTAGGCAGCTTTCAAAGCACAGAATAATAATATCCATATTACTGAATATTCCATGTTACTGAAGTATCATCAGTTTGGGTGACTAAACGGTATAGGGAGCTGCCGGACAAGGTCATTTTCTGGACTGCTAAGCAAGCTATCATTAATTTATAATATGAATTATCAAATGTTCAAATCTAAAAGAGCTATGAATCTGATTAGAGCCTTTTTTCCTTACCCTTTGGAAGGCAACATCTGCTTCAGGAAGAGAGACATTCTAGGCTTTGATAACACCACTGCGGACACTCTTTCCTGTTTTACTGGTAGAAGTTCAGGTAGTTGGTTTGAGAGGTGGGATCCAGAGCCCACAGTGATGCTAAATGGCTATAGACTATAGTTTCTTGAGAACTTCGGCACTTCTCAAGGCCCAGTTCAAACTCCGGGTTTCTAGTTTGTAATGAAATAGAAACTCATGGGAACTGTGTCATTTTGAGTTTTGTAGGAACATTTCACTTCATACGTCAGATGCTGCCTTGCTGCAAATGGGCACAATTCCATTGAAGTTAAAAGAGTTACACGAGAAGTGATTTAACCCCCTGTGTAACTTACACAATAAGATACTCAAGTCATCTTCTGACTAATTTCTCACTCAAAAGCTTTCAGTTTTACAAGACAAATACAGTGTTTGTCCTATGTTTGACAAGAAAATGTTCAGTTGAAGAATCATAGCCCTATAATTACAAATGTTTCAAGCCCAATAATCTTTTGTTTACATCAGTCAGTGATCAATTACTGCTCACTTTCATCATAATCCTAGATTTCTTTAGACCACTCAGTAGTAATTCTATCTTGCTTTCATCATTCCTGTGGTGAACATATACCAATAATTAAATCTCTCAGCAGAAGAAATCAACATAATTTGGAGATTTAAGATTGTAAAGCAGCAAGAAATGGGCCTGTATAGAATCGTGAGAGCAACAGCAGTGACTAATTGTGAGAATCTCCTTCAGCATTGGGTGTTTTGTGTCAGTGATGAAATACTAGTTGGGTGACCTCAGCCATTTTAACTCTCTGGGTGCCTACTCTTTTTGTTAGAAAAAGGCCCCCTTTCATTTAGTTACTGAGCCAGACAACACAATTAATTATGGAAAGATGGGTCTAGAGTTGCTGAGAACTTCACTGATAATATGGAGAAAAATCTATATAGATACCTATTATGCAGTATCAATGAATTTATTCTCAGCTACTTCACAGGTGTATTCTACGTATCATTATCCTGCAACAGAGATTATATGACTTCCCAGTCACACAGGAAGTCTGTGGCAGAAGTGGGATTTGAATGCTGCTCTCCTGAGTCCTAGCCCAGCACCTTAACTGAAGACCATCCTTCCTCCATATAAGTCACTATGAAAAAAGTCTGGCAACTGACTGATCTGCATCTTGTCATTTATTGTAGACAACATTGCATCAGATGGATGGGGCTAGTCAGAGAGAGAGGACAAGTAGTGAGCATAATGGTGGAAGGGCTGGGGGGAACCTAGCAAAGGCTGACATCAGGATGATGTTATTCTTACTAGGTCTTTAGTAGCTTCCATCATGATGATTTATGAGTCCAGCCAAGTGCTGAAAGAAAGAAATGAGGCTTAACATTAGCTTTCTAAAGACAACAATTATGTCTCTATAAAGGAAGGGCATAAATGATGGATAGATGTCTACAGAAAGACGACATTAGCAGAGAGATACTGGAAGTGGTGCTAGGTTTGTATATATACAGTACCTAGAGAGCTGTATTAAGAGAAAGGATGAGGAGAAAAGCTGCAGAAACAGCTCCTTGGAGTCCCAAAGCTTAAAAAGCACTTTGTAAGAGGAAATGTGTATCCAGGGATAATGAAATGAGATTTGACGAGGGTAGTTCAAGCCATGATTGTGTAGGCTGTTGCATCCCTTGTCCCTTTACTGAGCTGTATGTTTCTTATACTGATAACTTTAGTAATGCAAAAAGCACTACAGTATATAAGCCACTTAACAGTAGCCTGAATTAAGTCACACCCCCCCTGCCCCCAAAAAGACACAGTTATATTAAAAGTCTAACCTTAGTTTAATCTTCTGTGCCCACTATTGCACAGGTGGCTGGTCCAAAGCCCACTGACATGGAGTCCTTCCTCTTACTTCATTTGATTTAGCCCATTCAAACCATCCAAATGGCGGATTATTTCAAGGTGAGTTATGAAAGGAAGATTACTCTTGGCTTTAAATTCACAAAGGCAAGTCAATTTAAAGGCTGGCGGACACATCTGTGCAAACTCTGCGGTTTGGTTCACAAGAGGTTGGCAGCGAATCAACACCTTCACGTACGCTTGGATTCTGGAGTTCTCTGAACTCCAGCCTCCATGAGAATGTTCCCCACCTATCCCTCAGCATTTCCAGAACTGACTAGAAACATTGCACTTCTCCTTCCTTAAAACAAACACCTCCATGTTGAGATAAGCAATTCCCTTCCTGAGTCTGAGATGGTGGTAAGCCATTTCCCCCTCAGCTGGCTCTGTGGCAGGCCAGCTAGCAGAAAAAATGGTTTCTAAATATGTTTCTTAAAAATCCACATCATGTCAGATCCACCAAGTATGTTCCAAAAACATTTAATGTTGAGGGTTTCAGGTATATTATTGTCACAACCCTACTCATCTCTGTCACAATGCCTACAAAACATTTGAAAACAGCTGTGCAGCTGGGCCTGATCTAAACTCCACTGAAGTCAATGGGAGTCTCTGCTGACTTTAATCATCTTTGGAACTGGCTTCTAGTGTGCTTCCCCCTTTATTTCAATAACCATAGACATCTCACTGTTAACTTGTGCTCCCCCGTTTTGTTTCCTGTAACCACCTGGTGTCTCTAGTTATACATTTGTATTGTAAGCTCTTTGTATGCACAGCACCTAGCCCCAAGAAGCCCCAAGTAGGCACTATGACAATACACATCATTAATGAATGACTAGTAGAACCAGCAATTAAAAAAAAAATTAAATGTCAATACAGTTTTTAATTTTTAAAAAGAGAAAATTAGTGCCATTTTTACAGAAGCTCTCTCCATTTTAGTATTTTTAATTAACCATGGAGCTGGTTGAAATGTTGTTAATTTTGAATTGAAAAGTGGAGGAATACCTATTTTTTTCCATTTTGTTCTGGCCAGCTCTGCTAGTTAGATTTCTGCTGCCCCGATGTGTATTTTCAAAATAGCACCTATTAAACTCCTTTGGGGTTATTTTTAACATTAACACTGGTGTACTAACAGCTTATACTATACATTGGCTTGTAAGGGCACATTTGATTACTTCACACCACCAATACTTGTTTCACTGATGACTTTGTCCTCATCAAAATACACAGACCCAACAGCTGAGAGTGTTAATTAGGAAAGAGTAGTTGGCTTTGATTTTTCACTTTGCATGTGAGTGTGTAAAAAAACATTATTCCAAAAATGGGCTGGTACTTAAAAAAAAAAAAAAAGGCTCTGAAGACATGAAGCCAAATAAGGACCCTCCCCAGGGACCAAACAAAATCAGAGCTATCAATAATGTAATCCGAGAACACTGAGTTAAAAAAAAACGTCTCTACTGCTTCTTAAAAGAAACACGCTCTCTTTATTGCCCTGTAAACCTATGAGAGAGCAGACCACTGGCACTTCAACCTCCTTGATTTGGTCAGGGACTGTAAAAATGTTGACATTTCCCCTCAACCTTATAAGAAAATTACTGTGGTGTTAATTGATGTATTTTTTTAAAAAATGCATTGAACATATTTTAGATTTTTAACTGCATCAAACTAAAGAGTGGGAAGAAGCTGAGCTACATAAGGAGGTTTCATTCACAAGACCACCACTCTGGAGACTTAGATTTAAACCCAGCCTGCTGCTGGTCATAAGTGAATCTGGACCATATTGGCAGCGGCTCTTGTGCTGCAGTGCAGGGAGAAAGGGGCCGGAGCCTCCTTCCTTGCCTCTTCCACAGAAGGGCCACTCACCTGTGAAGTTCCTGCACTCACACTCATCTTGGGTAGGTGCAGCTTCCTGCTAACCTTAACAGGGGCCCATGGCTAAATGCCACATTTTGGGCCATTGAGTTTCAGCGATCTCGTCCTAGTTCCCAATGCTATTATTTTTTCTTATCACAAACCACATTGCAATTCAATCTGAGTGGCAGTCTTGCTTTAGCAAAGCTAAATTTTGTTTTTAAAGAACAGATAAGATTAATTTAGAGTATTTTGTTTGCCTTTGCAGTAGATTGGAGGATGCCACACAGGGTGATGTGTTACTGGCAGTTGCATATTTGTGTAGCACATTATACTATCCTAATGCACACAGTAGTGATGGATGGCAAACGAAAGGATTTTTTTTTTCCATTTTAGGTCCCAAACCCTTGCTCTCACACACAGCTCTGCTAGAGTCAATGGGACTCCATGCAGGTGCAAGCACCCTCCTGCACAGATCTCATTGCAGGATCAGGGCCTGTAGCCCAGAGCCTCAAAAGGTATTTAGGTGCCTAACTCCTGTTGTTGAGGATTTGGGCCTACATACTTAATTTGTATTGAAATGTAGCTAGACGATTTGTTAAGAACTCTGATTTTCAGGTAGTTGTTTCCATTTTACTCCCTAAGGCTCTGATCCTGCAAAAACTTATGCATGGGCTTACTTTTACATACTGTGAGCCAATGGGGTTACTTACAGTGTGTAAAATTAAGCACATGGGTAAGTCTTTGCAGGATCAGGGCTCAGAATAGTAAAAACAATGCCCTTGGAAATCCTGCAGATGTCATTCTCCAGACTAGGTAATTTGCATTCTATGTTAAAAGCAAAATCTTTTTAACACTAACAAGTATCAAACAGAAAGGCTTGTAACATTTTTGGCTCCCTCCACTTTCTAGTATAATTTTCTTGGATTCAACTGCCTTTATGAATTTTACATAAAATAAAGCTTCAGGGCACTGATGCCTAATTCTTGCTCTGTAAGAGTAAATAAATAAATAAAAGCACTAATGAAAGGCAGTTAGGAGGATTAAATGCTACTAGAGTGCATTTATTTCAATTTACAATGGCCCACAGTCCGGAGACTGTTCTCTTCCCATTCTAGTGCCAATTAAGAAACAAAGATTTACAGATGAGTTATTTTGTTTCATACACACTTGAAAGTGAGGGGTATAATTTATGAAGAATTTAAGATGCAAATGTTAACTAGATGACTTTCCTTTAAGTGAGCAGAGCTCTGAGCATGATAGAAATGCTGACTGGAAGAAAGCACATTTTTCAGGTAGACAGAACTGAATCTGCCCTGGGGCCTGGCTCTTACCTCAGAACATGGATGAGCAAAATAGTTCCTTCCGCGTCTTTATTTTTTAAATCGGTTCTTAGGAGGTGACCCACTGTGGGGTTCAGCTTGGTAATGCTCTGCTCCAAGCTGACATCCTTGTAGACTTCCCAGTCAACCCTTTAAGAGAATTGCTTCAGCTGTCTTACAAGGAACCAGCTGCTTGAGGTTCCCTCTGCACGCCAGCTGTCTCTGGTTGGCTCATTTTGCAACCCTGCTCCAGGCTTCACCTCTCCTGCAGGCAGCTCCCTCGCTCCCTTTGCTCTCCCACAACTGTTGATTTGCTGATATACTTAACTTCAGGAAGGATGATATTTTACACATAAGGAAAGCAGTAATTATGTTACACTTAATAAACTTCTGCTCTTTTTAACATAGCTTCTTTTCTTAGACCACAAGCCGGCAACAGGATACAACCCCCGGGATCCTTTGGAGGATGGGAGTTTTGTCTTCTTTCTTAGTCTAATTCATTGAATGACCACTAAGGAAATCTTCTGCTGGCTGAGAGGTTCTTGATGACTCCTTATTCACATCCTGTATCATCTCCACAAATTTAATTTGTCTCTCTGCCTGCTGATAGGAACTAGACCCACTCTAGATTGGCACAGGAGATTCACAAAGAACAATTTTACTTAATAACTAGGTGTTATTACTAGAAAAACAATTCCTATTTTTGTTATTTAGGTTAGATTTAGTCCTGGATTGGCAAGAGTATTCTATTATGAGACTATAAATAAAACCCTTTAGCAGTAATATTTTTGAACTCTAATAGCTCAAATACCACTTTCATAATAAAAATATTAAATTTTATATAGTTGAGAGCCTGTGTGACAATTTTCAGTCTGGAGCGCATTTTTGCATTTAAATAAAAAACAAAGAAAAGTAGCTTATAGTGTAAATGCTCATAGACCTTTATCTATAGAGAAAAGAATAACACTACTATAATGCCATTTAATGTCTCTTGTCCCTTTTAGGAACAAACCCACATGTACATGTTTGAATTAACTCCCAGTGTTTAAATCCGTTACTAATGGAGGACAGATTGGGAAACAGCAAAACCTTCTCATTCCATTGCTACTGAAGATATCCTGATGCCACCTTTGCAATTGGGACCACTTGGCCTTCTTATTAGTAACCACAGTAGAAACAAAGGAATTGTGAGAGCCAGATTATGGCCCAGATCCTGTAATGAGCTCTCTACAGGCAAATCCCTGTCCCTGTGAAGAGCTTATTGCAGGACTATGTGGTGTAGCTGTTCTGTGGATAAATAGTGGCTCTTAAACATTCTGTACTGAATGTGTGACACTTTTCAGCAGCACTAAGGGCCTGATTTAACTCCCCTATTGAAGTGAATGGGAGTCTTTCCATTGTCTTCAAGGAGACAGAGTTAGATGGGATTTTATATTTATCACTTTAAAATAAAAACTAAAGTAGTCTGAACTGGCAATACAACTGAAAAGTGAGCCTGACTGTCATTCTCATGGAATACTATGAAAACTATAAATAATTATTGAAAATTATGAATGATTCATTCATTTTTAAAATGGTGATCTATATTCATGGTATTCATGTTGACTTTTGGTATCATGGGCAGTGTGCATGTGTGTGAACACAAACATGGCTGCAGTATTCAGCATCCTCGATAGATTATGTGATTTTAGATTGGTTTTACACAGGGGTAAATCCATTGGTTTCAATGGAGTTACTGATGATTTACACCAGAGTAAATGAGAATCAGGCTGAACAACTACGTATATTTTTCAATGCATAATTTTACTCTGTTGTAGGAGCTAAAACTAGTTCATTTTTTTAACCAAAATATATTCCTGTTGGAAAATATAGTTTTGTCTAAAGTGACATTTTTCATGGGAGAAATGTAGCTTTCAACTACATTTTATTAAAATTTTCCAGTTGGGAGAATCTAAATGAAAAAGATTCATTGATAGGTCAAAACATTGCATTGTGATTGAATTAAAAAAAATTCTATTTCTACATTTTATTTATTATTTTCATATTTTTTCATTTCATGAAAAATTTCAGTATTTCATTTTGTCCTTCTGATTTTGGAAAAGAATATTATTTTTGACGTGTCAAAATGTCTGGAAAAGGAAAATTCCATTGTACAGACACCTGCAGCAGGAGTCATGAATTAAGCACTCCCCAGAATTACAAAGTGTGGGGTAAATACACACATGACCATTTATTAGGCTAATATATAATTTTATTAATAATAATAATTTGAAAGGCTGTTACTAGGGCTCTTTTCTTAGCAATGTTCTGCCTCAGCTAGTATTTTCCTCATTCTGGTAGATGGATCATATCATAATAGAGTCTTTGGACATTCTATTTGGAGTCCAAAGAAATAAATTTAAAAAGAAAAATAGATCAGATTTAAAATAATTTTAAACAAGTTGTTTTTATTTATTTATTTATTTATTTTGAAAGCAAACTAGCCAGAAGAAGGGGGCTTGTCCAAATTTTTAATAGTTTATCTTGGCAAAACCCTTTTTGCCATACTCATATGGACCCTGATTCAATAGGGTACTTAAGCATATGCTTAATCTTAGTCAATGGGATTACTTGTATGCTTCAAGTTAGGCATGTGCTTAAGTACCTTGTTGAATTGAGGGCCACCTGGAGTTGCAATGGAGTCAACAGGACTGCTTGTATGGGGGTAAAGCAACCAGGATTCAGCCCCACGTATAGAGAAAGAAGCTTTCGGTTTTTGACAACATTCCCAGGCAGAAATTACTTTCTGAACAGTGAGTTACAATTTAAAGAGTCAAGTTATAAGTAAAAGATCTTTTAAATGTCACATATTATAATTGACTGATTCTCTTGATTAAATCTATTTCATGACAGGGAAATCCTATAGAAGAAAGATTGTTTTAAAATCCCAACTAAATGGTACAGTACTATATGCATTCCCTACTCCAGCCTCCAACACAAATCAAAATCTTTGCGTTATGGATAATGCCCAAGGCTGGAAAGCGAGCCAAATACCTGCCATCCTGTCCTCTTTCATTACCCAATGGGAAAAGGAGAGAAAAAAAGTGCCCTACTGGGGCAGTCAGCCAACAGCCCACACAAACCCACTGTGCCTCTTTACAGCAATTCAACAAAAGGTCTAGGCTAGGGGCGGGAGAGGATATGAAAAACTCTGTACCACAAACTATTGCAAAATGCTTTACAAGCACTGAATGGTGAAAGGAAACTCAATCAATTGCTGGTAGTGATATTAGTTTTGCACTGTTCAACCACTTCTGTGCTATTAACTAATGCACTTGTGTCGCTAAAAGTGAAATTCCTTTCTGTTATTGTTGCACTTTTTGTAATAATGGAATTACCGATTTCTTTTAAAACCTGTTTCATGCTCTCCAAAGATGTTTATTTTTTCTATTTTTAATATAATGATTAATCAACTCTAACTAGCATCCTCCAAGCCAAACAGCTGAGTTATTGCTCAAAAAACAGCTGTTTCATAGTTAAATATATCCTTACTTCACCAGCTTGCGGAGGATTTGCTGGTGGCTTGTCTTTAAACATTTCACTGACAGTGAGAAAGTCTAGTGCTTAATCATACTTTCTGTTACAAAGGCTACATGGTTTAAAAAAAGCACATAGCAAAAAAAAAAACAAAAAAAAAAAAAA
>NW_020664408.1:38044-42850 GCF_002925995.2 Terrapene triunguis | reverse complement strand
AACGAGAAGACTAATATCCCCCCCCCCCCCCCCCCCAATACCACACATAAGGTTACTACCAGATGTTCACTTTACATCCTGCCTGGCTTAAAAAAAAAAAAACACCAAACTTTTTTTTATTCAAAAACGTCAATATTGTTTAACAGTAAATGTAGTATAATTATAGTATTCAATAAACATTTAACAAGACACAGGCATTTTCGGCAAGAAAATATTACTAGAGTGAACATTTTTAGCAGTTTAGCAGTTAAATTAGTAATTTCTTTTATAACATCTGGTGCGCAGTCTCTAATTTCTAAAGTTTTGGAAAGAAAAACCATTGGGCAGATTTTGAGTTATGAATAATTTGCCAGTTGTTTACCTTTATGCCAATCTTATTCTTCCCTGCATATATGCAATTGAATACATTACAAATGTGTTTTCCATAAAAGTTCTAAGATTCTGGGAGGGGGCTGTGGAAAATGAATTAAAGCCATTCTGGCCATCTAAACTCATTCTCATTTCTATCATCATTCTCCCCTGACACCATCATTAGCCTCCCACATGGAAACGAGGGTCTGATCCTCTAGTCCTTAGAGTTACCGTTTTATATGCACAATGATTCTGACCGAAAGCCACTGATCTCAGTGAGAGCCTTCCTATAGACTCAGAGGGCTTTGGATCAGATCTAATGCAAGGAAAGTACCTCTGAAAATGGAATTGTAATGGGTGCACATTAGAGCAGTGAAAGGCAACTTCAGCCATTGGATAACATAGGCCAAAGAAAAGCTATTCAGTGCTAAGGTGGAAAGTTCCTTCCAGCTGTCGCCCCTCTGCGGGGATAGCCAAAACACAACCTAATACTTTGGCTGGGCATTGTTTCCCTGGAATTGGCCCTCCAAATAGGAGAGGGTCCTATGTGTTTTTCTTAAATAATATCCCAAATATTTCCACCTCTATCATTTTCCTGGTAAAGCTGGGGTTCTCAGACTTTTTCATAGTGTGCACCTTCTTAACAGGATGATGATTTTGCAGACTACCTCCACTCCCATTCGCAACGGAATCATCCTCCTCCACAGCCAACAGAAATTGCGTAACACCACTGTGGTAGGTACAGAAATTGCCTACGTGAGAAGTAAGGTTAGGAATGTATCTGTAACTGTAATGAAATTTAGCAGCTGGAAATAAGGCACCAGCGCCCATGGTTCCCTGCTGGCTCTCTGCAGACCAACAGCAAGTCCTCCACAGACAACCAGTTCTCCACAGACCACATTTTGGAAACCTCTGTGGTAACTCATTCCACAACTTGTTGATTTCCTGAATGTAGTTTACTTCTTAACATTTGTCCTGAATATGTGATAATCTTAATGTTAATAATATTTAATTGTTAACTGTCAGATCATCCATCTGTGGGCAGTTTTTGGCCACTGCATGGCCCAGGATCAGTTTATTACCCTAATCTATCTACTATGTTGTTTATTATTAAATCCTAAAAATGGCACTTGTATGATTTAATTATATGCTTCTACAGTATACGTTCATTTGTTTCACTTAGGGTCAGATTCCTATTTGCTGAGTAAAGTGTTACCCGATGTGACTACGGTTGGCAGAATCTGGCCTTTGCTCATTTAAAATGCTTGAATAGTATCTTCCTTGCAGGGCTGTCCCTATGGGGTGCGGGGCCTGGGACAAATCAGCCCGTATGGGCCTCCCTTAACATTTTTATACAAGTGAAATCTGGTGTGGAGAGGGGACACCAGTGCTGGGGGGCGAGGGATGATGGAGAGTCACAGGGTGGCACCTGTGCTAGGGGCGAGGAGACCCCCCTGTGCTTGCAGGTCCTGGAAAAGGGTGGGGTCCAGGGTGGAAGGGCAATGGATGGGGTCAGCCTGGCTCTGGCGTGTTCCTGCAGCACTAGGATGCTGGCGGCTGTGCGGTGGCAGGCGACGCTGGGAGCTGGCGGGGAGGGGTGGAGCAGGGTTGGCTGGGGTCACTGCTGCCGCTGTCAGAGACTGAGCACGAGCCCTGCAATGCCGAGCAAGAAAAGGAAATACAATGCTAACCCTCCAAGCCAGCCTGGCCCCCCGAAACCCTAATCCCACTCCCTGGGCCCCCAGGACTCCTAACCCCACCCCCGCTGGACTGGCCTAGCGCCCCCCGCATGACACATGCACACTGAAGCGCAGGGCCCGGAGCAGTTGCCCCAATTCGCCATATCCAAAGGACAGCTCTGCCTCCCTGATGGCCTGATCCAACACCTTTGAAAGTCAATTGGAGTCTTTCCACTGACTTAAATGAGATTTAGATCAAAATCTAAACTGCGTGTTATATCTGGACATAATGCAGGATGGAGTGGCTATGTGACCTGAGACAGCACTTCATGGGATAAAAGAATTGTCTAACAGGAGAATAAGATTTGGTGGATTAATAAATGATTTCAGAGTTGTTATGGGCAATAGTCACATGATTTCTCTTTTAGAGAAGTCAGGTTTGTCCTCTTTATACTAGCCCTGGCAGTCTGCCTCTTTAGAAAAGTAGGGTAGGGAACTATTGTACTTTAGTATTTTACATTTGGAGGATGAGTGCAGAGTTCATTTTGATTATTTCTATGTTTATCTGAAAATTGGTCTTGTGAGCTAGAGAATTTTTCCAATTAGCTACTGTGTTTGCCTCTTGGTTTTGTTCCTTGCATGCTAGCTGGTTTATACAGGCCCCAGGAACATTGGGCCTAGCCCTATGACATACTGTGCACTAATAAGAAGTGATGAACACCTCAGCTCCCATTAAAACCAAGTGAAGTTCAAGGTGCTGTGTGTCTTGCAAATCAGGCCCTTTGTGCTCACATGGCAGCTGGATATATCCCCTCATCTGACTAATCCTTTAAAAAAAATAGTAAAAAAGAATTACCGCTGACTGAAGTTTAAGTGGATGATAAACCAGTTTGGTTCAGTTTGTTATAATACTTTGATTTACTGCGCTATGATGAATCGATCATATAAGACTAGATTCTACCACTCTTATTCATGCTGAGTACCACCTTGATGTCAATGGGACAACTTGTTGATAAAGGCACTACACAATGTGAGTAAGGGTAAGTCTACACTACAGCAGTTACAGCAGCACAGCTGCAGCTGTAGCGTAGAGTAACGGGAAAAAAAAAATGGAGACAGAAGCTTAAGCTACACTTTGCTCTGCTTACACTACAGAGTCCCCCCCTCCTGTGAAGATAAGCTGGATAATTTCTTCTACAGTCTGATACTCTAGTGCCAATTGAATATGAGGATGAAATATCCTAATGGGAAACTCCAGATAGGATCAGAGGTTACATGGAGCACAAACCATCTTCTGTCTCATGAGGCTAAATTGTCACAGCCAGGTCATGGACAGCCAGACCGAGTAGTCAGAACCAGAGTCTGCAGTAATGAGACAGGAGTCAAAAATTGGTCAGGCCAGGTCAAGATACCAGGGAGTCAGAGGCAGGAAACAAACTGGAGATCAGACCCACGAATCAGATGTCAGGAGTCACTCTGGGTTGGGATGCCAGCAAATCAAGCCAGGGGTATGGGAGCGGGAGCAGGATGGAGCCCAGTTATTCAGACAGTTTTCTTCTTCCTGTTGCTGGCTTAATCAATCAGCCACTCTGGGACTCCACCAATCAGACCTCAAAGCCTCACACTGGGGCTGGGTAACTGGGTAACTGTCAGCGTGGCTGCTCCTGTGGACCTGGGATTGAGACCTCAGGGTCATAGCATCACCCCCTTCCCACCCTAGGGGTGTGCTCTGGAAGGCAGAAACCAAGACAGGAGCACGAATGTTTCAGCTGGCTCCCAAGTGCATTCCTCCAGGCTGTAATCTTCCCAGTCACTCAGGTACCACAATTTGCCCTGCTTGAATTTAGAGTCGAAGACTTTGTGAACAAAATATTCCTCCTAACTCTGTATTTGTCCGCTAAGGGGAAGTGTGTTCTTGGTGTATGGTTTTAGAAGTGCGATGTGGAATACGGTCTGGACTCCAAGGGATTGAGGGAGATGGAGCTCAAAAAGTGACCAGGTTGATTTGTCACCAAATCCGACATGGGCCAAGGAACTGGTAGTCTAGTTTCCAAGAGGGTCTGTCCTTGCAGAAGTGTGTGTTGAAAGCCATACCTTTTGTTCTATGGAGTACGAGGCCATGCAGTCTATGCTTGTCCATGTGTGTTTTGTAGTCCTTATTTGTCTTTTCAAAGTGTCCCTTTACATTCTCTTAGATGTGATAGATGTGTTGTACGAGGTCCAAGGCAGATGGGTTGGGGGGAGTACATGGGTAGATGCGGATGAAATTGTGTGTGGTATCCATAATTGATAAAGAAGGGGCTGTAAGGCTTCATGCCAGAAGCAGGCTGTAAACTGAGGCCCCCAGATAGAAGTCACATGATCAGGGAGGCCATGAAGATGGACTATGTAGTTTATCCAGAGCCAGTCGGCTTCCTCCATCTTAGAAAAGCGATCTACCACTGTCAGGATGGTCAAACTACTGGATTCTGGTAGTTCCATGATTATCTATGTGCATGGTGAGATGCACAAGGGCCTGTAGGCATCTCTAAACTGGCCAGTTAGTCTTTGATTTCTTCCTCCAAGCCCCATCAGAACTGGTATAGCTGTGATGCTTCATTCTGTACCTACTATGAGTTAGAAGTGCACTGCATAGAAGCCACTGTGCCTTGCCCCTGCTGGAGTCCCCTCAGGGTGGCTTTAGCTGTTCAACTTGGTGTGGGTCATCGACAGGGCCGGCTCTGGCTTTTTCGCCGCCCCAGGCGAAAAAGCCTCCGGCCGCCCCCCCCCCCGCGGC
>NW_020664408.1:0-37644 GCF_002925995.2 Terrapene triunguis | reverse complement strand
TTTTTTTTTTTTGTGCTTGAGGCGGCAAAAATGCTAGAGCCGGCCCTGGGGCCAGGATACCAGGGATCAGAAGCAGGACAAATTGGAGATCAGAACCACAAGTTAGATCCCAGGAGTCATGCCAGGAAATCTAGCTGATGGAACAGGAGTAGAAGGAACAAGGCACACAGTCCAGACAGGGTGGAGCCTACTTGTTCTGACAGCTTCCTGTTCTGATGCTGCCTTAAGTAGGGCCAGTGGGCCAATCAGCTGCTCTGGGACTCCACCAATTGGATCTCAGGGGCAGAGCCTCACACTGGGGCCAGGCTTCATGGGTCTCAGGTAAGCAATTGTCAGCAGGCTGCCAGTTGGTGTGTGGCTCTTCCCATGAACCCTGAAGACAGATTTGTGGGTCATGATAAAGTAATTTGGAGAAATAGGGGATTAAACCCTGAATTTGAAAGCTGCTTTGGCTTTATGGAATCACATGTCATCTCATACAATGTCACTGCGAGAGATCAATTATTTGCCAATGATAACATTGTTTGGTCTGTCCAAAAATCTAGTTTCCTTACCAGATTTTTCCTGCTCTAACTACTATGAACAGGCTTTCTGCACCCAGAAGTTAGTGGACCTCATTCTTCTCTCACTTACACCTGTGTAACTCCATTGTCTTCAGTAGAGTTACTCTTGTTTTACCTTGGTTTAACTCAGATGAGGATAAGGATCAGTATATAGGCAGATCAATTAATCTTACCTCCAGTTCTGCCTGAGCTGTGTTCTGTGCAGGACCAGGTGAGGGTGGCGGGAGAGAAAAAAGTGGCTAAACACCACCCAGGGGCTGGCTTGACTCCCAGTATATGGGTACGTATATCTACAAGCTCTACAGTGGCACAGCTGCAGTGTAGACACTACAGCATGGGAAGGGAGTTTTTCATCACTGTAGTAAATCCATTCCCTCAGGAAGAGGTAGCTAGGTCAATGGAAGAATTCTTCCAATGATCTAGTGGTGTCTACAATGAGTCCTAAGTTGGCTTTACTATGTCTTTCAGGGGAAAGAATTTTTCACACCCCTGAATAATGTAGCTAGGTTGACTTAAGTTTTAGGTGCAGACCAGGCCTAAGTTAGAGGAGCCTCACAAAGGCTGCTCTAAACTCTGCGACTGGTAATGATCTCTAAGGAGCAACTACGCCAGCTGAAGGGTTGCCAGAGTGCAGCAGCATTGCGACCATGCCTCCAGAAACACCCTGACACAGCCTCTATGCTGGATGAATCCCAAATTGCCTGGTTAGATCAGCTTTATGGCCCATTTGCATTGAGCAGCAAGAGGACCTGTACTGGTGGCCAGGACCTAGCCTTTAAGTATAAAATATATAGAGAGACCTACCTACCTCCAAAATAGGCCTCTTATCTATGTATGTCATTTACTCTAGGCTGCTACGTGCTGAATTTTAAGGAAAGAAACCTCACCAACCTAGATCTGAATAATGAATCCTCATAAGTTCTGCAGATTTTACAGCAGGAAACACTTATCTTTTTACCAAGATTGGCTTTTGTAGCCAATGCATGAGGCAAGAGAGAGTTTAGGGAAATAATTCTTCAGTTTCACCTTTCTTTGAGCGGGGAGAAATTTTCAATGGAAAGGTCTTTTCGTTTTGGCATTCCATGCTGTTTCTTAAAATGGAGCAGATCTGGGATGTGACATACAGTGGTCTAAGTGCTGCATCCAACTGCTATATAAACAGAGCAGTTAGTGCACATTCTAAAACTGTAACATTAAGTAGAATAATGGACGATGGCTTTTGATATCTATGTAAACCATGAATTTTATTACAGAGAATTACCATGTTAATTTTTGAAAAGTAAACAAAACCTAGTGCAAAACCGATTCAGTGTATAACCTAACTTGCCTGGTGCCTAATGAGGTGACAGTGATGGAATCAAAACAAATATCTTTACATTTCATAAACGTAGGAAAAAATACTTCTGTGTTTAATCACTGTCTGAGTCATTGACAAAGCTGGCACCCCCAACACTGCAGATTCTGAAGTTAATGTGACTACCTTTCCAAAGCAGTTTGGGATATAGGCTAAACTCTAATGGACCACCATGGTTTGCATTGAAACAGTGCAGGCAAACAGCAGATTAATATAAGAGGTGAATAAGAGTTTTCACATACATATACAAATCTATCCTGTACATTAGCAGCTTCACGTTGTCCTGAGTTATGATTCCTCTGTTCTTATGTAAACTACTAAGGACAAAAGGCCTTATGCTGAACTGCTTCCATGGGCAAAATTCCCATTGATTTCACTGAGAGTTACGCCTGAGGAAGGAATTCAGGATTGGATCTTGAAATAACGTTCTCTTACTGCCATCCATTATATATATAATTTCCATTCAGTCAGCTAAATTCTGCTTATAATGGGATACATTTACACGCAGGTCCCCTGAGGTGGAAAATCCTTCAGGAGGTGACTTAGCCACAACGCATCCTCTGATCAGTAGGGAACGACTGCAGTGCCAAAAGTGGGCAGCACTGGCCAGTAAGAGGTGCGGTCAGGGCAAGTGACAATGAGCTGATTCAGTAAATTTCTGCAGGAGTTTTAACCAGTAGGCTGTGTAGCCATAACCTAAAAGCTCCCACATAGCAGAAGACCGCAAAAGAAGTGAATCTTCCATGGAGAGACCAGTCTGTAAATCACTCTTCCCTGTGCAAACTTGGATGAACCTGTCCCTCTATATTAGTAGCATATACTATTCTCTACAGCAGGGGTAGGCAACCTATGGCACGCATGCCAAAGGCGGCACGCGAGCTGATTTTAAATGGCACTCACACTGCCCGGGTCCTGGCCATCGGTCTGGGGGGCTCTGCATTTTAATTTAATTTTAAATGAAGCTTCTTAAACATTTTAAAAACCTTATTTACTTTATATATAACAATTGTTTAGTTATATATTATAGTCTTAGAGAAAGAGACCTTCTAAAACGTTAAAATGTATTACTGGCATGCAAAACCTTAAATTAGAGTGAATAAATGAAGACTCAGCACAGCACTTCTAAAAGGTTGCCAACCCCTGCTCTACAGAATGTTGGCTGGAGGTGTATAACAGAGTAATCCATTGTTCACTGTGTAGAGTGTCTTCCCATTTAGTGACTGGTCCACAGAGGGGATTAGTCCACTACAGCTACCAGCTAGAGGAGGTACTCCTCCTGCTTTCCTTAAGTGGTATAGGCTCATGATGTTAGTTCTGCAGAATCAGGTTCAGTCCAAGTGATGATGTTTGAACACTGTTATTACCAGGGGCGGCTTTATGCATTTTGCTGCCCCAAGCATGGCAGTCAGGCGGCTTTTGGCGGCGCGCCTGCGGGAGGTCCGGCTGGTAACGCGGATTCGGTGGCATGCCTGTGGGAGGTCCGCCGGTCCCGCGGCTTTGGCGTACCCACCACCGAATTGCCGCCGAAGCCGCGGGACTGGCGGACCTCCCGCAGGCATGCCGCCGAAGGCTCCCTGACTGCCACCCCCACAGCGACCGGCAGGCCGCCCCCCGCGGCTTGCCACCCCAGGCACGTGCTTGGTGTGCTGGTGCCTGGAGCCGCCCTTGGTTATTACAATAGGAAAAGCAATACTGCATTTAGTTATAAATTACCAGCATATAAATACAGTTAATCATAGGTGTGGTGGATGTAGCTTGAAACTGTTCTGCCTTTGTTTTCCATGTATTACTCTTTTACATGCTTAAGAGCAGTTTAGCAGAAACCATTTTCTTCTCAGAGTTGTCTTGTCAAAAGATCCCCACCGCTGTAGGTGTTTTCCACACACAAAAATGAGGATTTGTCAACACTGAAACTGGTCATGGGAATGGGTCGGTTTGATGAATTTCTCAACTCAAAAAATGTTGAAAAAAGTTTTAAAAAACTGTTGAAACATTCATTATGACTTTTTAAAATGAAAAAAATAGTATAGTTTTCCTGGTTCAAAATGACTTCATTGAGAAATTTAGGCTGAGTTAAGTTTTAACCAAACATTAAAAACGATCCAAAAAACAATGAAACATTTTGCAATGACCAAAAACAAAACATTCCAACACAGTGTTTCAGTTGATCCAAACTGAAATTCTCTTTGATTTGTAGGTTCGTGAACATTTTTGAGATTTTTACTTTGTCCTGATTTGGGGTGGGAAAACTTTTCAAAATCTTGAATATAATCCTGGGATGAGAAAACAATTTCCCACTCAGTTCTGGCTGCTAACTGTTGCAGAGGAGACACATGGTGTGATCTGTCTCCTGGAGACTTGGATTTTCTTCCAATTTCCTTCTGATAAAATAAAAGTAATTTAAAGTGAAAGTCTCTCATATGCTCTTTTTGTGTAGAAAGAAGGCAGTAGGGTTTGAGGGACCACTCGTGCAGTCTGCTATAGGAATATTGGAATTGCTATGAGTGGATAAAGGTAAATAGCCTATGGCAAACTAGAGAGACAAGGTAGGTGAGGTAATATCTTTTATTGGATCAACTTCTGTTGGTGAGAGAGACAAGCTTTTATGGGAAACTGACAGAGTTATGACTGTAGAAGGCCAAAATTTATTAGAAATCTGGGGTGTTGGCTTCTTATCATCAAACATTTGAGTATTTGGACTGTATCCCTTTTATGGTTTTGCCAAGACCTAATCATTCTATTTAGAGCTATTTACAGATGAAGGAAAATTATTAATCTCACTTTTTGTTATTGAAGAAGCAAAACACGAAGTAAATTAAGTCCAATTTGCATGAGGTTTTGCACACACCTAGATTTGAGTACAAACTTGGGAACAGACTTTGAACTCTGTAGCCTTTATAGTCAAAATTTTATTACATTTTTCCACATAAGTCTTGCCATGTCTTTATTGCACTCATGCAATAATAGAAGATCTTTCCTGGGGCTAATTTTACTCCTTGAAATTCCCATTCTTGTTAACCCAATTCTTTGTAGTCTAGTGGTTAAAGTATCTGCCATATAGTACAGAAGAGGCAGGTTGAAGTTCCAAGATGAATGCATTTTTTATTAAAATACCTTTTATTGGCTCAGCAATAATTGATCATTGCATTTACAACATTTAATTATCATTACTATCCCAAAACACTTGACATTGAATGAAAATATTGAAACAAGCCTTTTTGTTGAAGCAGCAAATTGTATTGCACGCTATTAAGTCTCCTTTTATGAAATCTCAAAGGCACATAGATCTTGGTTGTACTTACCAGGCTTTTCAACGTTATAGTCTTTATATTGAATGTTTTAAGTTATTTTTTCATTGTAGTTTTCAAAATGTTTCTGTTGCATCAGGGAACTGGGAAGCCCCTTTGTGACTAATTTAACACCTGTAAATTTCTATGGCTACTAACCAAACACCTTGTAGATGGTAAAAATGAAATAGATATTTAATTCATCAAAGTAGTGAGTTCAGTTCCAGTGGTTGTGTCTTTTATTAAAAATTCTATTAACTTTATTCAATGCCATTCTAGATCAACGTGAATTTACTACTTTTCATAGATTTTTAAGGCTGGATTATGTTAATCTAGTTTGACCTCCAGCATAGCAGAGGCTAAATCTCACCCACAACAACAAGGCCCCTCACCAAAGGCTCTTAAGCAAAATAAGCAGTCATGGGATAAGAGGGAAGGTCCTCCCATGGATCAGTAACTGGTTAAAAGATAGGAAACACAGGGTAGGAATAAACGGTCAATTTTCACAGTGGAGAGAGGTAAATAGTGGGGTTCCCAGGGGTCCGTACCATGACTAGTGCTGTTCAACATATTCATAAATGATCTGGAAAAAGGGAGTAAACAGTGAAGTGGCAAAATTGGCAGACGATACAAAATTACTTAAGATAGCTAAGTCCAAAGCAGACTGCGAAGAGTTAAAGGGATCTCACTAAACAGGGTGAAGGGGAAACAAAATGGCAGATGAAATTCAGTGTTGAGAAATGCAAAGTAATGCACATTGGAAAATATAATCCCAACTAGACATACAGAATGATTGGGTCTAAATTAGCTGCTACCACTCAAAAAAAAAAAAAAAAAGATCTTGGAGTCATAGTGGATAGTTCTCTGAAAATATCTGCTCAATGTGCAGTGGCAGTCTAAAAAGCTAGCAGAATGTTAGAAATCATTAGGAAAGGGATAGATCATAAAACAGAAAATATCATGTTGCCTCTATATAAATCCATGGTATGCCCATATCTTGAATACTGCGTGCAGATTTGATCTTCCCATATCAAAAGAGATATTAGAATTGGAAAAGGTATGGAAAAGGGGAACAGAAATTATTAAGGGTATGGAACAGTTTCTGTATGAGGAGAGATTAAAAAGACTGGGACTTTTCAGCTTGGGGGGATATGATAAAGGTCTATAAATTCTTGACTGATGTGGAGAAAGTGAATAAGGAAGTGTTACTTACCCCTTCACATAACACAAGTACCAGGGGTCACCCAATGAAATTAATAGGCAGCAGGTTTTAGACAAACAAAAGGAAGTACTTCTTCACACAATCCACAGTTAACCTGTGGAACTCATTGCCAGGGGATGTTGTGAAGGCCAAAACTATAACAGGGTTCCAAAAAGAACTTGATAAGTTCATGGAGGATAGGTCCATCATGGAGGATAAGCTATTAGCCAGGATGGTCAAGGATGGAACCCCCATGCTCTGAGTGTCCCTAGCCTCTGTTTTGCCAGAAGCTGGGACTGGAAGTCAGGGAATGGATCACTTGATGATTACCTATTCTGTTCATTCCCTCTGGGGCACCTGGCATTAGCCACTGTCAGAAGACAGGATACTAAGCTAGATGAACTACTGGTCTGACCCAGTATGGCAATTCTTATAATTTCAGCATCGGTTTTCAGATGTTTTTAAATGATCCAAAAAACGTGAACTACTTATAAGTAGAGTAGGTCAAGAATTTTTTGTCAAAACCATTTTTTTTGTCAGAAAAGCTGATTTGTCAAACCCAAAACTTTTTATGGGGCATCAGTTTAGAAGAAGCTTTCACTGGATAAAGCTTCCCAGATGGACTCTCTGGTCATAACTGGAGAGAGAGAAACCCACCCATGCACCTTAGAATAAACAAAGCCCATTGATTAAGGCATTCACTTTGGATATGGGAGACTCAGACAATTTTTTGGAAATCTCAGAATTTTCCACAGGCTAGGAAATATGTTTCCTGCCCAGCTCTACATACAAGGTCAAGTTAGAAAAGCAGTTTCACCATATAAAGAAGATCAGCTCAAATAAGGCACAGTAAGGGCTGATTAGAGATCTGATCCACAGCCCAATTCAATGGGAGTCTTTCCAGTGAGTTTAACTGTCTTTGAATCAAACCTTTAGTCCCTCCCTTCCCCAAAGTAGAGCTTCGACATGTGAATTTATGAACACCAGTAGGGGTCTGAAGTTTGCCCTAATTGCATGAGGCCAGATTCTCAGGTGCTCAGATACTATGGTAAAGGGGTTCCCTACAAGTACTTAAGCTAAATAAACAGAAGCTCAACATCTGTACATTTGCATAGCTGTAACACCAATTAAGGGTCTGACTTATGGATTTTTATTTTGTTTAACTTTAAAAAGTCAAATGAAATTATAATAAAAATCAGTGAATATAGTCAGACTTAAAAATCAATAAACAAGCATATGCAAAAAGCGGATTCTTCATTGCCTTGCACTGTCATTTGCACCTGTGCAAAGTGAATGTAAAACACCACCACTACTGAAAGTGAGGCGAGAATGTTGATTTGATAGCAGCTTGCATCCACTTTGCACAAGGATAAGAAACGGCGTAAGACAGGAGAGAATCAGACCCCTGGGCCTCATCCTCAGCTGGTGGAAATCAGAGACGCTCCACTGATGTCAGAGCAGGGCCGGCTCCAGGCACCAGCTTACCAAGCAGGTGCTTGGGGCGGCCACTTCGGAGAGGGGCGGCACGTCCAGCTGTTCGGTGGCAATTCGGCGGACGGTCCCTCACTCCTGCTCGGAGCAAAGGACCTCCCGCCGAATTGCCGCTGCAGATCGCGATCGCGGCTTTTTTTGTTTTGTTTTGTTTTTGTTTGGCTGCTTGGGGCGGCCAAAACCCTGGAGCCGGCCCTGTGTCAGAGGTACGTGATTTACACCAGTGCGGATCTGTCCCAATATCTCAAACTTATAATAAATAAAATAAAGTAAATATATTTATCAGTGAACAGCTAACTCCTTTCTAACATGGCTATTCACGGTCCAGGTCTTGGGACAAATGCTGTTGTGTTTCACCTGGACATCACTGGTTTGGCCCATTTTACTTTAGGAAAGCTTTCAAAAATATTGTTGCAAAGATACTTACAAGTAAGTGATGGGAAGGTCAGAGGAGTGACTGAAAGAGAAAGTTCAGAGTGAAAGAACTGTATCTAACAAATTAAGTACTGTTTCACAGTACAATTTCTTCCCCTGAACTGAACCTGAATGCTTTAAAACAGGGGTGGGCAAACTTTTTGGCCTGAGGGCCACATCAGCGTTCCGAAACTGTATAGAGGGCCGGGTAAGGAAGGCTGTGCTTCCCCAAACAGCGTGCCCCCTCCCACTTCCCGCCCGACTGCCCCCCTAGAACCGCCGACAATGGCAATTTTGTGCGAAAACTGAGGGTAAAAATATGACCCTTTGTATATTATGTAAGTACAGCCCTAATACATTCATCTGCAGAATGGTCTATTTTTTTAAAGTAGAGGTAATTATGATGCGTTTCATCTAAAAGCCAAATAACCATAGTGGATGGATATCTGGAAAAAAGCCAAGAGGACCCAACGTGACTCCTCTTTCATCCTGACAGAATCTTCTTTTTATGCTGCTCTCAATAATCCACTGCCTGATTTAGAAAGGGCCTAGTAACAACATCTAGAAATATTTGAGTCAGAGATAGGCTTGAACCAAAACACGGGGGCTCAAATCCTGACTCCAGTGAAGTCAATGGCAAAACTCCCTTTGACTTCAGTGGGGCCAGATTTCACCCTGTATCAAATGCTCCCAGACTTTGAGAAAGGTCGGGTCTGAATCAGAATTTGCAGGTTGAACCCATCTCTGCTTTTATTATATTATACCCAAATATGTACAGTTCCATAGTCACCATGTCAACCAAGTCTTATGACTAAATGTAAAACCAGCAAGGAAAAAGGAAATCACTGTCCTTCCCTGGCAATAACATAATCTTATGCGTCACACAAAGGACACAGCCATTTTCCAAATGGCTAGCCAGGAGAGGATTGTATCATGGCCAGAGATATTCACTTCATTCTCCTGATTTATTGGAAATGGGTCAGGAAAGTCCCCCCCCCAAAAAATACACAACACTTTGAGTTTAAAAAAAGAGCTTGGAATACATTGAAAGAGGAAATAAGAATGTGGGAATGCAACTGGATTCAGTTCTTTGATCATGAGTCCAGAAGGAATATTAATTATCTTTACATTTGAGACCAGACTGTGGGATCTCCTTTATAGCAAACCTCCTCAAAAGTAGTAGAGAACCTTGGAAATGACTGATGTCACAAATGCAGCAATCTCACAGAGAGAGACAACTTATGTACACAGACAGGACATATCTTGGCAATCAGCAATTGCCAATGATGAAAATAGACTAATTATGAGAGAGAAAGGGGAAGCTCTGTTCACAATATGGACCATCTGCTGCTGTTGCTTGCAGCTGCATAGATCTAGTTATTCCATTGGCTTCAGTTGAGTTACTCTAGATTTACACCTGTGTAAGAAAACAGAATTTGGCCCTATCGGGCCTAATTCTCCTTTCATTTACATCCACTTTATACCCCTGTAATTCTGTTGAATTAATTGGAGTTACTCCTGATTTATACCAGACTAAGCAAGATTGGAACCAAGCCTTATGTAGTGAGAATATGCCTAAAGCTGTATATTAATCACAGGTACTTCACGATCAATGATTTTGAAGATACCTGCAAGCACAGGTACTATAAAACTTAATAGATCCAAAAATACTAAGTCCTGGAAGAGGGGCAGAGAATTTTAGATGTGATTCTGCTTTTCCTGATTTACCCTAGGTTTGATCCTGCATTTTACATCAGTCATTCCTGATCTACACTGGTGTAAGTGAAAGCAGAATCAGTCCTAGCTTTCTCTTTAGAATGGTTAAAACAATTCATGTATGCAGCACCACGTTTTAGCTGGGATTTTCCATTTGTAAACCCTTTCCTTCTATTTCCTTCTCTACACCCAATATTTGTAAACTCCTTTCTTTCTGCAATTCTTGCTCTCTCTCCTTCCAAGGCACTTGGTGTCTCCCTTACTCTAGGAACTTATAATAATTAGAGAGCTGCCTGGAAAAGGATTTTCTTTCCCACAAAAAATTTCAATTATAACAATTATTTTTTCAAAAAGTGTCCTTTGAAAAACTGACAATTATTTGTTTTTGACTGTCAAAAACTGTTGACTTTCTGAAAAACCAAAACATACAGTTTTTTTTAATATATATTTAAAAACCTCAAAAACGTCAGTGAAAATAGGATTTTTCCCACCCCCACAAAAATTTCCATTTCATAAAAAGGCAATTTTCCATACAAAAAACTGATTTCCCCCTCCCCCCCCAGACCTAATAACAATGTTGGGGTGAGGACAGGCTTTACCTACATGGCTTATGCTACAGCACCAATTGCACAAAGAGAGAGTATGTACAGAGTGATTTCTCTCTCGTTGAGAACATCAGTTCTTCTTTTTATGCATTAATATTTTTAAATAGAAAATATTTAATTTTAAACACTTATTCTTTCATCAGAGTAACAACTAGTTGAACACAAATTTGAAATCATGAACACAAAAAAGTTCAAATAAATAGACTACATATTTGATATTGTCATTTCACCTGGGAATTGTGACATCTTGTATTTTGTATTAAAGAAGAGAGGTCACTTGAACTGAAGTATAAAATACAGATATAGACAATGTAGTAAATAATATAAACAAATGTGTGTTTGTACCTTCTCTGATTTTGCTGGGATGAGAGTGAAACTATAACCAACACTCACTTTCAGATACATTTTTTGAAGGCACAGTATTCAATCCAAACAGCAGGGGTCACAAAAGAACACTCAATAATATTAGAGCTTTCCAGATTCTTCACAGGGTCTGTTTCAATGTTTTCCAAATCTGTGTGCGTGCATGTATGTATGTATAAGAATAAACCTATTTCCACTAAGGACTTGATCCTGCAATCATGTGCAGATGAGTAATCTAGAGGTTGTTTTTTTAATAAGTGTTTTAAAGACTCAGATTCCAAAGCCAGAAGGGACCATTGTAATGATCTAGTTTGACTTCCTGTGTAACACAGGCCATAGAACTTCCCCATAATAATTCCTAGATCAGATCCTTAAGAAAAACACCCAATTAAAAAATTTCTAGTGATGGAGAATCCACCATGACCACTGGTACATTTCTCCAATGGTTAATTAATCTCACTGTAAAAAAAATGTATGCATTGTTTCCAGTCTAAATTTATCTAGCTTTAACTTCCAGTCATTGGATCATGTTGTACCTTCTCTGCTAGATTGAAGGGCCCATTATGAAATATTTGTTTCTCATGTAGGTGCTTTGCACTGGACCTTGTGCAATAAAGGCCCTAGGGATAACTACAATTAATGTGTTTGTAGGATCAGACTCAAACTGTTTAGACTGAAGTGGTTTCAGTAAATAATCTTGAAAACTATGCAAATTTGGTAAGCATTTCCATGCAGGTAGTTTGAGGCATTTGTGTCTGTAGACATGCAGACACACCGTAAAATGGGATACCAAAAAAAAATAAAAAATCTTATGGACATATTGTTGATTACTCCACTGGAACTTACTCCTTTGTGAATAAGTATTTCATCTTATGCACAGCCTGATCCAGGAGTCCACAGGAAATTTTATCTTCTATTTCAATGAAGTTTCAAAACAGAGCCAGTCAATTTCAGATAATTTCTTTCTCTCTAAAGGCCTGATACAATGTCTACTGAAGTGAGAGCAGAAGCAGTACCAAAAACTGGTAACTTCATTGTTTTTGGTTTGTTTTTCTATAGTTCAAAATGTTTGCTCCCAGGCTATATGTTTTATCTTTTTCTATATTGTTTTGTTTTAGATCAAATGGTTCAGTGAACTTAAAAATAAAAAGAAACACAGCCAGCCCAGCTGCTCAGTGCTCAGGAGCACAACCCTACAACAACAACCCTGTATAGTCACACAATGGGAAAGAAAGGCATCTATAGAAGTGAGGAAACAGATTTCAGCTTCAGGCTTCGAGGGGGGTTAAAACAACAGTGAGTTAAACATGCAGTCTTACAAATTATGAAAATATCTTGATCTTTATATCCTTTAAATCTAGGTCAGGAGTTACAGAATTAGAATACAAAAGTGATGCCTCTTTTATGGATTTAACAGGGTTTGGCATAGTTAATATTGCACTAGTAGTGAGTGCACTTACATTAAAAACCAAGGTTTTGTGTACATTGAGACAGCAGCATTCTGGCACTGATTCAGGAAAGCATCCTTAGTAAGGAAGGGCACTTAAGTGGATGCACTTAAGTCCCATTGATACTTGAGCCCATGCTTAAAATATTAAGCATGTGCTTAAGCATTTTCTTGCTTCAGGGCGAGAGTCTGGCTGATAGCCAGGTAATTTTAACACACAATTGACTGTTTTCTTTGTCTTAATATTGATTTTTAAAAAGCATTTCTTAATTATTCTTTCATCCGAATAATAATTGTAACATTAAAGTGGTGAAAATTCATTTTAATCAAAATTTTAAGACTAAAATAGACATTTGAAATTTTCTGACTCAGCTTTAGAACTAGGTGAAAAATGGGACAAACAGTTACATATTTTTGCCAAAATTCTGAATTTTTCCAACCAACTCTAACAGTTCTATTCAGGTGATACCATATTGCAAATTTCCTGCAATGAGAAATCTTTCTACCTTCAACATACACCCCTGTTGTAATACCTACACAGCTGTGAATATAATATTGCTCATCATACAGTTTGTATTTGAAGGATCAACCAAACGTAATCAGGGCCGGCTCTGGCTTTTTCGCCGCCCCAGGCCCGCGGCGGGGGCTCGGCTTCCCCCCCCCGGCGGCCAGAGCGCCGGGGGCAGGGCAGCGAGCCCCAGCTGGGGCTCGGCTCTCCCCCCCCCCCGCGGCCAGAGCGCCGCGCCGCCGCCCCCCTCCAGGTGCCGCCCCAAGCACCAGCTTGGGTGCTTGGTGCCTGGGGCCGGCCCTGAACGTAATGCTTCAAGTAGATATAATCTATATCTATTAGGAAAGCAGTATATATGTAAATTGGCATAGCTTCATTGACTGCACTGAAGGGGATAAATTGGAAGTCATGTTTTCCTTTTGGAAGGCTGGGAGAAGTCAATCTTCAATTCTGTTGCCTTGTAAAAATGATAGTAACTCAAATATCCAGTCTCTCTCCCTCTGCCTTATTCCTCCCCACACTCAGACACACATAAAATTAATGATTGTGATACAAGCATGAATCAGTAAATCTACTTAGGGCCTGTCTACTTTAGAAAAATTTGAGAAAATTCCCATGGATGTAATTAGTTGACTGTAGTTACAGCAGTGCAATTATCTTTTAGATAGACAGGGCCAAAACGGGCCAGACCTTCAGCTGGTGAAAATGAGCACAGCTCCAAAGCTAGTAATATGGTAAGTATTGTGACAAAGCTCTGTCCTTGTCTCCGTGGGTCCTGCGTTTCCTGACGGATTTTGCTAGCCTCAAAGGTTCACTGTGACTCACCCCTTAACCCTTCTCTCTCTCTAGAGACAAGGGTCACAGTCTACTGAGCCATTTTCATCATAAGCCAGCGAGGGAGGTGAGGAGAAGCTATCCTCCCTTGCACAGTCTCTGTTGTCTCCCAGTCTCAGTGATTAATCAGGGGGCAAAGGGGGGAGCCCAGGTCCGCCCTCAACTCCAGGCTCCAGCCCAGGGACCCTAATAGTATCAGCTATGGTAACTGACCTTTTAGGAACAGGACACGTACAATTCCCTGGGCTACTTCCCCACAGCAGCCCCACTTCCTCCAGATCCACTTCACCCTTACCTCAAGGCCTCCTTCCTTGCACCTAGAATGGTGTATACAGCTCAGTCTCTCCAATAGCACAACTTCTCACAGCTCCTGACATGCGCACCCACCTGACTAACTGGGAGGCTTTTTAACTAGTTTCAGCCAGCCCCTGATTGGCTTCAGGTGTCCCAATCAACCTAGCAATCTCCACTGCCTTCTGGAAAGATCTGAATTGGCCCCCGGTGTCTTAATTGACCTGGAGCAGCTACCATTTACTTATCCTGGTACCAGGGATTTGTTTAGCCTGGGACTAATATATCTATCTCCCATTACTTTTCTATAGCCATCTGGCCTTGCCCCGTCACAGTATATAAACAATGCAGCTATGCCAATTTACACCATCTATGGGTCTATCCCCTTAAATATTTACTGATTCAAATTTATGTCACAACCATTCCTTTTTCTGTGGGCATCTGTGTACGTGTGTGGTTAGTTCTGAATTACATAGCAACAGATATGGAGACAAGGACTTCCTCCAGTCTCCCAAAACAAGAACATGACCTCCAGTGTTCTTGTCCCTTACAGAAAGTGTGCACATCTCATATCCTGCAAGACTAAACAGTGGAATATATTTTCTTCTCCAAGATCTTTTTCAGCATGACTATAGATACCGTCTCTTTCTTAGGCCTCCACTCCAATACCACCTCTCTCTCATCTATTTTGCACCTCCCTTCCTGTCCACAGCCTATGTTCAACATCATTTCTTTCTTCCAGAAATCTTGCTCTCCTCTTATTCCTTCCATTAGAGCTGTTCAAAAATGGAAGTGAGGAAGAAGATAAAATTTCATTGGAAACTTTGTCAAAATTTCAGCAAAACCTTTCAGTAAACTTTTCAAAAAAATCAGAAAATTTCAACCAATTCTACTCTCCAATCTCTCTCTTTTTTTTTTTTTTGCTCAAGGCTGTGGTATAGTGAAGCATGGGCAAACCCAGGCCCTATTCAGGTGAAGTGTGCACATACCGGTTAGAAAATTAAAAAAAAAAAAAAAAGTTGCTGACCTACTGATGCACCCCGTGACCTACTGATTCACCCCACCCCCTGTTGCTGTCAATGCTCCTAGCTGTGATTCCCAGAACAAGTGGATTTCCAGACACGACAGGCTGTACACTGACTTCTTCTGGTCTTCAAGTGAGAAAGAAACCCTTCCCACAACAATTTCCTTCCATGGGCTTGAGGAAAGAAATACACCCCTGCCCAAGCAACCCAGATCCTAGGCAAGGGATGTCTGTCTGAAGAGCCCACCTGTAGGGCTCGGATGGAAAAATGTGAGCCCAACCCGAGAGGGAGCCAAGAGAGATGGATATGGAAATATAAATGTGAGTTGATACACATGCCTTTGCAGGTATAAACACTATGTAGGGATCTCACCGAGACCTGTCCTAGAACTTCTCAGTCAAGACAAGAATAGGATCATGAACTAAAATAGGAGGATGATCAGAGGCTAGAGAGATGAGAATGATGTCCACGTGACCTGGCTGCTCAGACAAACCAAGAATAGCAAAGCTACACTACTGGAGCATGAAGCAGCTCCGAGGAATTGAACAGCTATCAGCACAACTGGCTGGGAGGCTCTGCCAGAGATCCAGATGTTGGTGTTAGGGAAACGTATCTACTAAAGTCTGCCATCTGGATCCCAGGGCTGAAGTGAAAGAAAAACACAAAGTATGGTGAGCAAATGGTTCTCTGGATGCCACGTCCCACCCTTCTTTTTAATTAGTTTAGAAACATTCTTGGAGAGTTTGAGTGCTAAAAAAGCAAGTCTTAAAACGGGACTGAAAAATGCTTTAGAATATTATTTATACATTTACAGAAGACATGTGTCTCTTATTACAACTTTTTATCCTTAGTTCTGTTGAGAACATTGTTTGAGAGCTGGGACGCATATACTGAAATTAAACCACTACTATATGATATTGCCATTATATTTATAGTATGTATGCATGTGGGAGTTTCTAATATGTAGTTTTCATATAGGTGGTAATATTGTGCTTGAACCTGCTCACAATTAAGTCAGTGGCAAAAATCCCATTGACTTCAATGGAAGCAGGATCTAGCTCATTAAAGTTCTGGCTCAAAGAGTATTGAAGACAATGAAAAGATGCCCATTGAGTTGAGCAGGCTTTGGATCAGGCTCTAAGAGTATGCGAGTTGAACAAGGCTCGTTCAAACCACTTTTTCTACTACCACTAACAAGTGGAGACAAATCACTTAACAAAATTTTCATTGTTTTTAGAATTATTTTTGCATTGCTGAAATCAAAGGGGTTGCATGGATTTAACGGAGGATGTAATTTGATTCTGGGCCTCTTAAGACTTCTTCCTATTTCGGTTTTATGCTTCAAGGTCAACATTTTCAAAAGTGTCCACTAATTTTGGGTATCCAATTTGGTACACAAGGGTCTGTTTTTTAGAAGTGTTGAGCACCTGAAGCTCCCGCTGAATTTAACTGGAATTATGGGAGCTAAGCAGCTCAGAAAATCAGTCTTTAGCAGTCTCAAAGTGGACATCCAAATTAGCAGCCACTTAAAATTAGACTTTAATTTGTAAAAAAGAAAAACTGTGGCCTTGGTTCAAACAAGGCTCTTAAACATATCTAAAACCTTGAGCCTGTAAATAATCCATCTCTATTTATCAAAGTATTATGCTTAACATTAAGCACCTGCTGAAGTGCTTTTCTGGAGATTGGAATACTCACATGACTGAAGCTAAGCATGTGCTTTTAATGCTTTGCCTATATTAATACCTCCAAAGAGTTCCTAAGGCTGAAAAAAGAATTCAAAAAGTTTCATTGACAAATTCTAGCCTCAGTTATATCTGCGGAAGCCTTACAAAGCCAAATGAGTTGCAAGGATGTAACTGAAGGCCTGATTCTCCCCGATCTTGCACCATGAGTAGTTATCTATATCTGTGGAAAGTGGATATAAAATGTCACTACCAGCATGAGGGGCAACTCAGATGTGGTAGCATTTCATACATACTTTGCACAGGTGAGGAATCAGCCACTGAATTCAACAGTTGTTATCAATACCCTACAATAAAATAAACCCTCTGCTAGTTCCAGTTTGGGCAGAAAGAGCAGCATTTGGTAATGTCACTGCATGGAGTTCTACAGCTGTCGCACAAACATTGGAGAATATTTTCATTCCTAACAATTTAATCTCTTTTATTTACTTAGATCAAGTAGACTAGTGTATAACAAAAGGATACTGTGAAACAAACCAAAATCAGGCTTTTTTTTTTTTTTAACTTCACCCTATACAGTGGCTTTTACTGTAGAGGCAGGGAACTATTTAATCAAAATCAGACTGGGTATAAATCTTAAACATTGTATCAGAGGGTTACAAGTGCACTTTAATGGTGATGTTTAATTATAGCGATCTTAATTATTATAAAGGAAAGCAGTACCCAAAATATTGACATTTAGGTCTTTACCATTAATAGGAAGACATCCAGCAGTGCTTAGCCCTCATAGAAGTAGGAGCCCTTGCTAGATGCTGAAGTGATGGGATTTCATGGCAATTTGTAGACTGGAGATTAGAGAATTGTATGCAATTTTTATTTTTGCAGTGCTTGAAAATTCTTATTGTTGTAGTCCTCAATAGTTAGGTTTTTAATGAAGTGTCCAGTCTTTGTGGGGGTCTAAGCTTCTGAATATCACTAAGAACAAACCACTGGTTTTTCAAGCGTTTAGAATAGAGTTTCACAGTACTATTTCTGATAAGAATCCTTGGTTAAAAAGCTATAGTTATGTGACAACACCTGACATGATCTAGGATATAGATTTTATCTAGCACAATGGTGGCCTTGATTGGACCCTTTGTTAATATTAAACAATGAATATGGTAAAATTATAATAATAGAGCATGATGAAAAGGTTATATTAATTATTTTAGTACTTGCCTCACATTTGCCCATTGAAATTTGTCTCTCTCTCATATCTTACTTAAATGAGCTGAGGACTTCACTGTATATATCTATGCTTTAGCTTTGTGATTACATTCCTAGATTTGCCAAACTTTTAGTCTTCTGATTCAAAGTTTTGAGAAAAATGTGAAAGGTAGAAAGAGGGAATTTACAACAGTGTCCTTCAGACACACCAGAATAGTACAGAGTTTAAATAGAAAGATGGTGAGAGGCAGTTCAAGATGTGTATCCCCGCCATGATACATTCCAGTCCCTCCGTTTCTACACAGTTCAACTATGCTTCAAATGATTAGAATCTGAACTGAAAGCAAATTCAAAGAGTGGGATTAAATAGCCTCTCTAAAGTATTGCAGCCATTTTTAGTCTGTAAGTATCTTGGCCTCCTTAGTTGGTGCCTTGAAAATACCTTAGAACAAGTTACATTTGGCTTCTTACTGTGGTAATTCATGGTCACGTATCATACAAGTAGACAGCACAGTCATGAACCAGCCACATACACCCAGAATAGAACTCATAATAACCTTCAGCTTTCAAAACACCAGCCTCTATCCTGTGAGCTAAAAGAGCAGCTCTATTTTTTCAGTCAAATAGAGAGAACCTTAGATAAACACTCATGAATAGCTCTGGCACATTCATTTTTGTAGAGGGCAAGGTGCAGACATAAGAATGCATACTACCCATATTCAGAATGGAGTCCTGGGTCTGCCCTTCCAATGCACACAGTGGTTATAACAGTTAGAAGCTTTTCTTATCTTAGCTGTTGCTAAATGTTCTGGAAAGGTTTGTGCATTTTCAGCTGAAGTCAAAGACACTTTTGATTATGTATTTTGTTGTACTTGAAAGGTTCTTGTTTCAATGAAGTAAGGAAGAAAAGGATTCTGATAACTGGAATAACACCTGAATACAAGGACCCTAATTCTAAATATTACCTTAATCCAAATATGGTCCTATTTTTCCATCCAGACTCATTCAGAGAGGTCCCCTGAGAAGGTGATTTACACCCATAGGAGGTGGCCTGGGTGTAACTGCTCCTGTTATCACTGCTGTCCAACTTATACTTTTCCTAGGGCTGGCTGAAAAATTGTCTTTAGAACTGTATTGGTATGAAAACTGTACTGAAGGAAAATTAGTTTTCTGACAAAACAACTTTTTTCATGAAAAGCGTCTGCTTTCCACAGAAAATTTTGATTTTTCATCAAAAAAGGTTCCTGAAAAGTGAAATATTTCAGTTTGGCTAAGCTGCCACAGTGCCTCATGGGTGCCTCAGGTCTCTATCCTCTTCTATGGGCTTGGCTCAACAGTTTGACATCTCTCATGAGGCATCCTGGTCAAGGACTATCATGATGCATTGTCACCTTTCTCCAAGAGGTGAGATCATGATGTATAATGGGAGATGTAGTCTGATCAGGAAGCCTTGCCTATAGAGGAGAATGGGATCAGGAGGCAAGCAAACTACAATTCCCATGAGGCATTACAGCAGAATTTCTGTATTCAGCCAAAATATTTTGGAGTTCAAATTTTTGAAAATGGAGAGGGAATTTTTATTTTATTTTACTCACATATGGAGAACATCTCCTTGCCATAAGGATTTAGAATCTTAAAAATGAGGGGGGCGGAGGGAAGAGAGGAAGGAAAGAAGCAAACACAAAAACTCCACCCCTTGGGAGTGTATATTATTCTGTTTTAAGAGTGTATGCCCTGAGAGAACTCTCTGCCATCCCCATCCTTAAATAAAAAGCCCATTGAGGTATGGGCTACAGGGAGACATGTTTTCCTGCCACACAGGCAACTCTTTTGGAAGTGTCATGACAGTACAAGACCAACAACAGTGTCTAAACCTGGAGTGACACACCACATCTAAGCAAACTATTTCTACTGCAGAAGAAAGTGTTATTGTTCCTGTTTTCAAATATTTGTGAGGAGGTCAGACACTACAGTGAGAGGGCCATGTAAGTGCCACAATGGATAGATGGTGATAACGTAACACACAGATGGGCAGTACTTCTAGGAACCGTTTTGTTCAAATTGGCAATGCTTTTTGGTTCAGAGCTGTTTAAAAACCTGAGTTGACGCTGTGCTTTTTATCTCAAAGAATCTCAAATGCACTCCACAAACTATGTGCCTCAGCACCACGGAGAGGCAACTACCTCTGAGTGGAGAGGTAGTAACCAGTTTTATCCAAGGACAAAAAAGGCAAGTCCCTGTTTTCACAAAAAGCACTAATGGAATTTTAGGGTAGGATTTTCAAGAATGTTCAGTATTGACTTTACTCCCATTGAAGTCAACAGTAAAACCCTCTTTGATTTCAGTGTAAGCAGAGTTGAGTTAGGCCAATGCTGAGTGCTTTTGAAAATGCCATCCTCAACATCCACATATCACAGAGTTGTTAAACTTATTCAAAAGACCCCAACACAGTAATATGCATAGAACTCCATTTATTATCCCTAGGTCAATCCTGCTGAAATGTATTTATAATGGACCTATCACATAATAGCTCAACATAAACTTAAAAAACAATTATAAAAGCCAAGCGCTATAGCTGCAGACAGAGCCCCACTTCAGCCTAATTACTTTCCTTAGCCAAAGAAAAATTCTCTGCTGACAAAAGACCAGATGACATGCTTCACTTTAAACCATACCCCAAAGACTGCCCATTTAGGTGTAGCAGACTACAGGTCCGAAGACGAGAGCCTTTCTCAGAGAATGTTCTTGCACTGTGTCTTCAGAGTTCAAGAGCATTCCAGTCAACTGTAACTCTGCGTTGAGACAGAGGCAGTCTCAGCCAGGTAGACTTTTGAGACTTCATATATTTCAAAGACAGATTATGATCTAATCTGACCTCTTGCATAACAGAGACCATGTCATTTCACCCTGCATCTAGCCCAATAATTTGCAGTTGAACTAGACCATATCTTTTAGAAAGACATCCAGTCTTGATTTAAAGACTCCAAATGGTGGAGAATTTAAGACGCTGCAAAGTTGAAAAATTATGTAAAAAAAAAATCATTGACAACTTCAAATATGGGGCTGCAAACAAATAGAAAGTTGCACCTCTGGTTCCAAGTAGTCAAGATATTCCAGACCCTTTCCACTTCCCCTGCTCATTTCCACCAGCTTTGCCATCTACCAGATCTTAACACACACACTTTATTGTACAGAGTTGTGATTTCTTCTGGAATATTTATGAAATCTTTCTACCTCCTCTTCATCCAGTGTCTCCATTTAAGAGAAGAGAAAACAAAAAACCTTTGCCATTTCAAAATTGGAATGTTATCAAAATATTTTGCATCTTCTGAAAATTAATATTGGGGGCATGGACAGAACAATCTTCCTGACTCATATGCCATGCAAATTCTTTTCTGAGCTTTTGTAAACCCAGGACCATAATGTGGCATGTGGTAAAACTACAAACTGGTTTAATCCTTACATGCGTTAGCCATTCTTGACCAGTGTATATCTGTTTATATGAAAGACATTAAAGGTAATCTGATTCATAGTATGAATGTACCACTGTGCTTTGCAGAATTAAAGTTAGTAAATCTATATAAAAAAAATTGAAGTTTGCAGATTGATTTGGATTAACTAGGCCTGATTGGATAGTAATTGGATTCATATGATTCCAAGCAGCAAAGGCTGATTTCTATGGAATTAGAACTTTTGGTGTTAATATCTAAACTTTAATCAATTTAAACAATTTAAAAGAGGGATAAAAAGTTAGAGTATTTTTTCAGGGCTTCCTAAACTTTTTCATTAGGGGCCCCTTGTTTCCATTAAACATGCTTTATGGTTATGGGAATTCCAAACCCCAAACTTTACTCTAAATCAGCTGTATCAACTGGCTTTTTAGCATTTCTTTGGACTCCTGTCTATGGCCTCTGAAGCATTTGTCTGCTGCTCCCTTGGGATTCATTAACCAGATGTTGGGGGGCATTAAAGTATTGAACATACGGCTAAAATTTAATGCATTATTATTCTTGTTACAGCTCTGATGCAGGAAGCAGGTTTTAACAAAATGATTATGGGATGGTAGATGCATGTTTCAGGCAGCTCTAAGGGTATTTCTGAAGTAAGGATGAAGATGAACTCTACAGTACCTGTATACTTTACAAAATCTAGTTTGCCCTTTAGATCATGCAGCTTTTTTGGCTTCCAAGAACTTGCCCACCAAAGAGATTATTGACTCTCTCTTCAGATGTACATGAATGACTCATTGGTTTCACTGGGTACCATGAATGTGCTTCTGAGAGCAAAATTTGTTCCTTTCTATACATCCATCCATCTCCAATGATTAAGTTCTGCCAAATATAGATTGAGAGGCAGGGAAGTGTCACTGTCAGAAGCCTGGCTGGTGGACTTTATGAGAAGGAGTTCAAATGCTGCCCAACCAGGGTTTAAAAAAAAATAAAGCAAACTTGCTGTGGAGGAAGAGGAATGCACCAAGTGAAAGAGCCTTTTAAAAATAGTTATGTCAGTGGGCCCCTTGACAGATGTAGATCATGCATTCAGTCCTGCCTCTTGGAACACGATGCCCACAGCAATGGCTCTCAGAGAACTAGCCATCATGTGACCACAGAAACAGCTTTCCAGGATGTCACTCATGGTGCATTTCAGAGTGTAGGAGTGAACATTGTATTTGTAACACATTGCGTTCTGAAAAATGATTAACTGTAAAAATATGAAATTAGTGACATGAAGTGTCCTCTCTTCCTTGGTGATGAGCCAAGATTGATAAGTCTAAACACCACATTAAGGGGCTGGGGCTATTGGATGTTTTCGGTAGGTTTTCAATAGGTTTCTGTGTAGAGTCACCAGAGATCCTTTGGAAATGCCAGAGAAGCTAGAAAAGGCTTTGAATATTTAACCATTCCAGTTCAAGTGATATGAAATCCACCCCTTCTTGTTTACTTAAGTTTTAGCAAACTATTAATAAGCATATTTAAAATTGAGTAAAATAGTATAGGCACTTAATGAAAATCTGGTACACATCATACCGACCCAGTGGAAAGAAAATTTGGGTGATTATTTTCTTACATTAACTATGTACATTATATTAACTCCACCCAGATTATTACAAAAGCCATACCAATGTGGTATAGAGAGATTTTAAAAGTCTGAAGAACTCCAATTATAAAAGAGCTGCAACTATTCTTATTACGTAAAGTCTTTAAAGAAGACGAAGAATTGATTTGCACTGGATGCTAGTGACTAGAACAACCCAAGTAAACCCAGAAGAACTGCCAATTATGAGAAAGATCATGGTATCTTATGCACAATAGTAACTTGGTTTTTGCTGCAAATGATTTTATTTCTGAATGCATCTAAGAAAAATACATTACTGGAGTACTGTAAGCAGATCAATATGAACAAGACAGTCTGACCAGCGAGTAGGGCCTGGGTTCTATTTCCAGCTCTGCAAGCATGGGCAAGTCACTTCACCACCTGGTACCTCAGTTTCTCCACCTGTAAAATGGTGATGCATGTTCTGAGATCTAAGCACTGTATGAGAGCTGGGGATTATTACTGGTCTCCTGTAAAATATTTGAAACGAAACATTTCTCCATTTTCCGCCCAAGCTTTTCTAACTGTTTGTGTTTTGGAGGAGACATGGCTGGGGAAACTTGTGCTTCAGCAATCACCAGCCGGCAGAATGGTCCCTTTCGGATGATTAATGCTCTAGATTATGCTGGGGTTGAACCAGCCATAGGACTGGGGGACCAGAAAGGTGGCCTCAGCCTGTCCCTGCTTCAGGTCCCGCACAGAGTAGAGCTCAGCTGAGAAGCTGGCCCTTAAAGGCTATGTAACTAAAACGAAAAAGGTGATTAAAATGTTAGGCTGCTTTATTCACCAGTGCTGACTAACAACGTAATTCCTAAAGAAGCATTGGATACAGTCAAGGGGAGCTGTACTCCCCACTGGATGGCGCCTCCTTCTGGCAGTTCTGCGGATTAGATCCACCCGGTTCAGCACCCCCTTTCCGGTCTTCCAATGCGCAGCTCTCCTTCCACTCACAGAGCCTAAGTACCACCACTTTGTGACTCTGTCCTCCAGCCAGGTCACACTGTGTTGTCTCCTTCAGGGAGAGTCTTTGAAAGTCTCTTTTGATCAGCAATGTCAGGCAGTCCTCAGACCTGCTGCCCTATGTCACTCCTGCAGTGACGCAGGCAGTCTTCCCCTTCACTGCCCTTAGCAATACCACTCTGCAGTGGATCGTAGGGGAACCCAGGCCCACCCTCTGCACTAGGTTCCAGTCCAGAGCCCTACAGCAAGCAGTTAAGGTCTGGGGCTTCACCAACCTTACTGCTCTTGCCCCTGAGCTATTTTCCACCATGCTTCTCCAAGCTTTCCATTCTCCAGCCTGCCTAGTCAGACCTCTCTTACTGGCCTACTAGCTAAACATTTTCTCAGGGGGTTCCTATCCTCCGCCCTTCCTTCAGACAGAGAGTCTGCAGGCTTCCTCTCTACAGCCTCTCACCCTTCTTTATAGAAGCCCTGGCTGTTCCCTCAGAGGTGAGCTTCCTCCTCATTAGCATCCTCCACTCAGCCTAAATCTCCCCCATTTGCAGCTTATTTGGCTGATTGGACCAACCTGGACCATTTCAACTATTTCAGGCCCAGTGTTGGGAGTACATCCCATCACTATCTATCAGACTGATGACATACAGACAATCTCAAAGACTACCATGATGAGAAGAATGGTATAAATGATTAAATAGATCAATGTCTCTTAGGTATTTCTAAGGCATCAATCACTGTCATATGTGTACACCAACCACACCAAATACTAAGGGAATGCAATCAACTTGAAGTTCTCATGGACCTGCAATACCCTGGAGGCTCTTGATGGCTGTATGATGGGCAAAACCCAGGAAAAAAAGCACTGAATGCATGCAAGGATACTTGACTCAGAATCCAATTTTTCTTCCAGATACAGTTTAACTATACTGACTATGCATTGAATACGACAATGTTGTTGTAATGAACAGCGGTGAAGGCAGCGATGAAGTTAACTGTTTGATCTTTGGGTCTCTTTTTACTCATATCATTACCTTCAAGGTTTGGGAAACTGGAAAATGATCACATTCATCTCTGGAGTAAACCCTTTAAAGTCATCAGGGATGAATTTGGGCCTGGACAACAAAGAGCCATTTCTCAAATGCAAGAGCCTTTTAAATCCTCACATCAATGTGTAGACAAGTCAGTCAAATTCCATTCACCGCAGATTCTGTGGTGAGGAAGCCAGAAGCAAAAGATACTGATGGCAAAGCTCACAAGTATGTCCATACACCTCAGAGTTAGGGAGTCTCTGTTGCCAGCCCTGCCTCTCAGTATCTCATTTTCATCCACATAAGCCTAAGAATTGCCATTTAGGAGAAGGAGGAGAGGGCTGAAGGGAGGAGGCTCACATGTTCAGCTCTCTTAAAGGGCCATACCTACAACAGCAGGATCATTCAATACATTTGGACACAAACTGAATCCTACAAGAGATGGGGTGACTGTAAATCAAATATAAATTTTAAAAATGGAAAAAGTAGTTTACATGACTTCAGCTAATTTGAAGAGGTGTAAAATGGGCTAAGAACTCAGTGCATTAGGAGCACTTTATGGCGCCTGAGCCATGCTGCAGAGAGGGCGCAGCAGTGCCCACAGGCATTGGGCCTGATTCTTCACTCCCTTCGGTAATCATTTACACCTGTGAAAAGTGGTGTGTTCATTCTGATCAGGCAGCCGTTTACACTCACTCTGCAAAGGTGTCAATGACTACACCAGATATTACGCATCTGGCCCATCGTGTCTTTGAAAGGCCTAAAGATGACTTAGGTCTAATGATGGTGCAGGGAATGAAACTGAAAATTAGGGAAGTCGCAATTGTTTTAGCAGTAAAAGGGTGGTTGTTGTCAGGGATAAGATTGAATTTGATGGAATTTCCTCCAACACAAGCTGCAGTTAAGGCATGCATTGAGTTGGGGTTTAACATACAGAGTGGCCTTTCACCTCTTAAGTAGAAAGCGAAAGAAGGTGTACTTCCTAATCATTATTTCTTTTAAATACCCCTTTTGTTCAGCTTTTCACTCATGGTGAGTGTGTCTCACAGCCATTACTGTGTCACCTAGAAAGCCCTAGTTTACTTTTCACTATCTGCCTTCAATATGAAAATGTTTCTTTAATTAGCTATTAAAAGAGGTGGTCAAAATTCGAGAGCTAATGCCTAAATGCAATTCAGAGTTGTCTAGCAGCTAGCACAAGGGGCTGAGTCAAGACTGAGTTCTACTACCAAGTTGGCCACCGTCTCACTGTAGCAAACCTCGTTGCCTACCCTGTCCCCATATCTACTCTAGCGACACCATCAGAGGACCCAACCACATCAGCCACACCATCAAGGGCTCATTCACCTGCACATCTACTAATGTTATATATGCCATCATATGCCAGCAATGCCCTTCTGCCATGTACATTGGCCAAACCGGACAGTCCCTATGTAAAAGAATAAATGGACACAAATCGGACATCAGGAATGGTAACATACAAAAGCCAGTAGGTGAACACTTCAATCTCCCTGGACATTCTATAACAGATTTAAAAGTAACTATTCTTGAACAAGGAAACTTCAGAAACAGACTTCAAAGAGAAACAGCAGAACTAAAATTTATTTGCAAATTTAACACCATTAATTTGGGCTTGAATAGGGACTGGGAGGGGCTGGCTCATTACAAAAGCAGCTTTGCCTCTCCTGGAATTGACACCCCCTCATCTATTAATGGGAGTGGACTACATCCACTCTGATCGAATTGGCCCTGTCAACACTGGTTCTCCACTTGTGAGGTAACTTCCTTCTCTTCATGTGTCACTATACAATGCCTGCATCTGTAATTTTCACTCCATGCATCTGAAGAAGTGAGGTTTTTTACCCACGAAAGCTTATGCCCAAATAAATCTGTTAGTCTTTAAGGTGCCACTGGACTCCTTGCTGTTTTTTTGGATACAGACTAACATGGCTACCTCCTGATACCTGTCTCACTGTATGACTTTAGTTGTCACTTAGGCCAACATTTTACAACTTGGCCACTTAAACTTAGGTATCTAAATCCAGATTTAGATACAAAATATATAAGTGTCTTGACTTTTACCCACATCTCCTATTGAGGACAGTATGAATTATGCTATTTTAAATGAGAACACAATTTGGCCTAACATAGGTAGGTTCAATTGGTAATTATTATCTGGCATTATGGGTGATTGACCAGAATGAAAATATTCACAGGGAAATAGAAAGACAGCAATTCCTTAAAGCAGGGGTCAGCAACCTTTCAGAAGTGGTGTGCTGAGTCTTCATTTATTCACTTTAATTTAAGGTTTCACGTGCCGGTAATACATTTTAATGTTTTTTAGAAGGTCTCTCTCTATAAGTCTATATATAATATAACTAAACTACTGTTGTATGTAAAGTAAACAAGGTTTTCAAAATGTTTAAGAAGCTTCATTTAAAATTAAATTAAAATGCTGATCTTAAGCCGCTGACCTGCTCAGCCCGCTGCTAGCCTGGGGTTCCGTTCACCTAGGCCAGCAGCGGGCTGAGCGGGGCCTGCGGCCAGAACCCCGGCTGGCAAGGGGCCGGCAGCCAGAACACCAGGTTGGCAGCGGCTGAGCGGGGCAGGAGGCTGGGACCCCAGACCAGTGGTGGGCTGAGCGGGGCCGGCACCCCAGACCAACAGCGGGCTGAGTGGCTCAGCCTGCTGCCGGTCTGGGGTTCCATCCGCTGGCTCCTGCCAGCACGGGTCCCAGCTGCCGGCCCCGCTCAGCCCGCTGCCAACCTGGTGCTCAGGGTGGGGATGTGGGGGGTGCAAGAGTCAGGGCAGGGGGTGTGGGGGGCTGGGTATGTGTGGGGAGTGCAGGAGTCAGGGCAGGGGTGTGTGTGGGGGGCTGGGTATGTGTGGAGAGTGCAGGAGTCAGGGATGGGGTCATGGGGGGGATGCAGGGGGCTGGGGTTCAAGGGGGGTGCAGGGGTCAGGGTAGAGGGCTGGGGGGGTGGGCTGGGATCAGGGGGATGCTCCCAGCCCCCTGACCCATGAGCGGCTCACGGCAGGGAGCTGGAGGGATACGCCCCGCTCCTACCCTCCTTCCCCCGCCTCTTCTCCGCCTCCTTACCAGTCTGAGCAGCGAGGGTGCTGGGGCTGCTCTTCCTCCCTCCCTCGCAAGGGCCATCGGCGGCAGGGAGGGAGAGGAGGTGGGGTACGACACAGCATGCTGGGGGAAGAGGCGGGGGAGGGGGAAGCTTGGCTGCTGGCGGAGCCTGCCGTACAGTAGCAGCCGACAGGACCAAGCTTGCTTCTACCCCCTGCCCCTGCCAGAGAGAGCAGTAGGCAGGGGCGGAGAAGATCAGGCTGGGTTGGGCAGGATTTTTAATGGCACGCTGCTGCCTGCCGGGGTCCCGCTCAGCCTGCTGCCAGGGTTCGGCTCGCGTGCAACTGATCTGCTGTGTGACTTTGGGAAAGTTACTGAACTTTTGTGGGCCAAATTCATATCTGGTGCAAGTCTACTGAAGCTGATGGAGTTACACCAAGACTAGATTTGACCTTCTATGCTAAGGTTATTCATTAAATAATAATAATAATAGAGCCACTTGCATTATACATTGCTAATAATTTATCTAATGAAGCTAGGGTTTTTCTTCAAATAAATTATTTGTGAATATATTTTTTCATCATTAAGACAGCTCAATAGCTAATATTTGGTGAATAATTTAGTCAACAAATTATTCCACCAATCACTAAATATTGTGTTTAGTTAGTTTTTAAATGATCTCACCAGTATTACTACATACTGACTTATTACTTACTTAACAGTAATACTACTTACCTATCTCATAGTGGTCCTGTGAAACTTAATCCATTAATGAGTTCGACACATTAATTTTGCATTTTGTAAAAAAGAAACAAACAAAACAGCAAAACTTTTTTTTTTCAGTTTTGAATTTGCTGCCTTTCAATTTAATGAAATATCTCATTGTTCTTATGTTATAAGAGGTTACACAAGACACTTGATTGCCTTTCTTTGTACCATTCATTATTTTATAGACCTCTAGCATTTCTCGTTTTTTTGTCTTCTCTTTAAAGTAAAGAAACAGTATTTTCAATATCTTTTCATAAGGAAGACATCCCATGCCTCAAAACCTACCTGAGCTTTCTCTAAGGGGCAATTGACTGGTATATTCTGCAAAAGATGTTCAGGAATAGCTCCCCATGCAGGTTTTTATTCCAGCATAAGAGTGCCTTTTCCCTAGTTAGCTTAATCTGCAAGTGAATTAAGAGTGTGCACTATTATTCCAGAATAACTTTCCTGTGTAGATAACTCTATTTCTGCTACATCCTTTATGTGCTAGGGTGACTAGAATTGGAAAGAGTATTTCAGCTGATGGCATACCACTGATTTATATGATGGAATTTTATAGTTGACAATATTCCTTTTATGTGTAGTAAAGCCCTTCTGAATCCTCCAATGACAAATGGTATTTAAAGATACAGCAAGCTGTTATTAAATTATGCGTGCATTGGTGGGACAATATTGCAGTTAGGATTTACACAGAATTCAGGACCATCATTCTTGTCTATTATTCTGTGTCTTTGTGCACCCCAGCTGTAAAACACTGAAGTCATTACAGAAAACTGTTTTCCAATTGTGTGTCTGGAGGTGTGTATAAAACATCTATCAAAAGAGCACAACTTTTATTGATGATAGTTACTAACATGTATTGTTAGCCCAGGAATTATTTTAGGGACAGTTTCTTTTTGAAAGACTTGGAGGAATGAGGAAGAATTATGCACATGAAGAATGTGCTGCTGCTCAATCTTGGTTAATTCCAAGGTTTTGCTGTTGCTTCTGGTTGTGCATGTTACTGAATTTACAAAAAAAAATCAGGGCCAGCCTACAACATTTTGGCACCTGAGGCAGGGAGCTCATATGACGCCCCATGGCTCCTCGCTTGGGCCAAAGCTTTGAAAGGTCTCAATTCTGTCTTCTTCCTGTTCTACTCCTCTCATGGTACTGCTTTGCTACTACCCCAATAAAGGACAACTAACAATTTAAAATGTCTTGTTCAAAAATTTTAAGTAACACTTAACTTTCAAACACCTGAACATCAAATGTAACTTTTCTTGTCTGCATAGTAAACACTGGCATTTTTATCTGTTTGAATAATCAAAGTGGTGCTTTCTGTGCCTTCTTGGTTGCAAAGATTTGAACTGCTTCCTGAAGGTCCACAGTCTGGGCCAGCTCATGCTCTATTGAGATGGTTGCAAGGCTGACCAGCCTCTCCTTTGTCATTGTGGAGCGTAGATGTGTTTTTATTAACTTCAGCTTGGAGAAGCTGCGTTCTCCACTGGCAACTGTTACAGGAAGTGTTAGATGTATGCGCAGAGCAACAAAAGCATTTGGAAAGACGGTGGTCATCTTATTTGTGCACATATATTCCAGAACAGCCTTTGGAGTTGATCCTGCTGAAATGTATCTTGAAAGGGCTTTCGGTTCATCACCTAAATCACTCGCTTCAATATAGTGCATGTCATCATGTGTCAACACTGTCTCTAGTGCCCTGCATTGCTGGTGTAGGTCTTTTTCGGGTATAGTGAGGAGTTTTGGAATATCATACAACATCCCAAATATACTGCTTTGTTCCTTGAGCTTCATGAAACGTTCTTCAACTGACTATTGCACAATCTAGCACCTGGTTAAAGAATTCAACTTTGAATTGTTGTTTGGGGTCTCTTATGGGATTATCCCGTGCCTCGTAATCAAAATGTCTTCTTCTTCAGTGACTCTTGGATTCTTGAATGGGTGGGAAAATAGCTTCAGTGTGAAGTTCCTCTGCCAACTTCTGTGCACGCTTCAGAACATTTTGAAAGCCCTCATTTGACCAGTAAGACTGTAGGTATGACTCTGCTTTGTCCAGTTGTTCCATTGCTCCAGATATATCAAGATCAACACCTTGGAGTCTCTTGGGCCTGGTCCACACTAACCCCCCACTTCGAACTAAGGTATGCAACTTCAGCTACGTTAATAACGTAGCTGAAGTCGAAGTACCTTAGTTCGAACTTACCGCGGGTCCAGACGCGGCAGGCAGGCTCCCCCATCGATGCCGCATACTCCTCTCGCCGAGCTGGAGTACCGGCGTCGACGGCGAGCACTTCCGGGATCGATCCCAGAAGATCGATTGCTTACCGCTGGACCCAGAGGTAAGTATAGACCTACCCTTGCTTACAATATTTATTTCAAACAGTATGTCATGTCACAACACTAAGCCACACAGAAATTTGAAGTTATGTATGTTTCTGGTGATTCCATTTCCCTCTGCCACTGTTCTCCCACGAACAGTTCCTGTCATGGCATTATCCTCCATAATGGCAACTATGGCATCATCTATCTTCCCAATTTGGTGTTTGATAGGCTTTATCGCCTCCACTCAACTTTCCCATTGTGTGGCACTCAGTGGTTTCAGTGTCAGAGAGGATGTTCCCAGATGGTGCTTCAAAATTTGCCATCGATGAGTTGATGCAGAGAAAAATACACAGATGCTTTGAATTACATTAAAAAATTCAGCAGCCTCACTAGAAGCTGATGCTGCATCACTGATCACCAAGTTCAATGAATGAGAACTACATGGGACAAAAAAAGCTTGAGGGTTTAACTCTCAGATCCGTGTCTGCACTCCTCTGTTCTTTCCTCTCATGTTGGCACCATTATCGTAGCCCTGACCTCTCATGTCAGCTATCGCAATTCCCATATCTTCCAGTTTAAGAAGCACATTTGTCATACCAGCTCCTGTAGCATCATCAATGTCAATAAATTCTAGAAAATGCTCTCTGACAGTCACCATTGCAGGGACATTATCACTAGGTTCTGTTGTTGTTACAAAACGCACCACTAAAGTAATTTGTTCCGTATGGCTGATGTCAGGTGTGCAGTCCAGAATAACAGAGTAATATCTTGCTGACTTCAGATCTGCCACAATCTTCTGTTTGACTTTTGTTGCCATGATCTCATTTTGAATTGTTTTTCCAAGGTAGTGGTGGGTGTACATTTCTTGGGTGGTGACTCTTCTTAGATGCTCCTTCAGTACAGCATCAAACTCAGCCATCAGCTCCACAATTTTAAGGAAGTTTCCATTGTTTGGCACATACAGCTGATCTGAAGTGCCACGCAAGTGCTAGGTTTTGGGTAGCAAGCATTCTCACAATGGCAATGAGCCTTTTCAGAACATTCCAGTAAAGAGACTCTGATGCAATCTTCTCTTGATGCTGATCATCTATGGTGGCCTTTAACCTTAGTCTCATCTCAAGCTCTTTCCACCTATGGAATGCTCTCTGGTGATTTGCTGCCTTCTCATGGCATGCCAGATTTCTAGCCAGATTTTTCCAGTCCTTTGTTCCTGTAGAACCCAGTGCTGCTGGAACATTAGACTGGAAGAGTTTGCAACAAAAACAGTATGCAGCATCCTGGGTTTGAGTACATAAGCCACTTTGTCACCATTGGGGATTTCACACCAGTAATGTGTTGGATGGAAACTTCTATTTTCATTGTCTTTGGGGAACATGAAGTTTTTTTACCTGCTGTGGCCCATGCAGTACAAGGAAGTCCCTCAGGCTACTGCTCAAGTGGGTCCACAGTCCTGGATCATATAGACTTAAGGAACTAAACTCAGCAGCAGCTGTTTCTTGCGCCTCCACCACACTCTTCTCTGATCTACACTTTTCTTCTGGAATGTGCATGGTTACATCCATTTGAGATGGAGATATGGATGCTGCAGTAGCTGCCAGGTCACCTGCACTCTGACTAACTGGAAGATCAGGCATCTCCTCACCACTCACATCCTCACTGGGGCCGGAAGCCTCAACATGAATATTTGTGTCTATGTATCTCAGGAGAGCTCCTTCCTGCTTAGATAGAAAAGTTTGCTTTGCTTTCTTTCTTTTTCTGAATGCTGCCCCAGAGGGGCGTTTTCTTCTTTCACTCATGACTGCTGTTCTGTGCCAGCTATAGTGGCTCTCAACACTCAATTGAAGGGGACAAATAAGCAGGCTGGTAGCAGGGCCTGAGTGAGGGAAGATATCAGCGTCTTAAGGGCCTAACTGGCTCCTGTTACTTCAGTTGACTGCCTGTTCTCCTCAAGTGGGTTCAGGGAAGCAGCAGGAAACAGGAAGCTCTCTGAGAAGCTGGTGTTAATCAGTCCAGGTTCCTGGGGCTGCTAGAGAGGTACATAAGAGGCTCCTCCTCCTCTCTCTCCCTGCAGCTCCTGCTGCTTTCTGTTATTCCCGCTCACCTTTTCTCCTGCCTGCCTGTTATGTCTCTTGTGCCCTCCTTCCTCCAGCACAGCGCTCCATCATCTCTGTGCATCTAGAGCAGAGAGAATACATATGCACCAGCAGCAGACTCAATTTTCTACACTCTGGGTCCTAGTGGCACCCCCCCACACACAGTCTGGCACATGAGTCGGCTGCCTCAGTTCGTCTCATGGTAAGGCCAGCCCTGAAAAAAATCTTTCATTGATTGAAAATTCCCTAGATGATTCTCACAGAGAAGAAACCTTTTTCTAACAGGTAAACATCTGAAAGAGAGCCACTTTTAAGACAAGACTTCAATAGACATGCATTTGTTATAGTTGGCTTTGGTCAACCAGCTCAGAATGAAGAAAATTATCCACTGTTTGGAAAGACCACTCAGTCAGAATCAGCTGATTTCCCTCCCCCCTTAAGATCCAGTATTCAATGTACCACATGATCTGTATTTGTTTTGATTGGTGGTAAATACATAAAGGGTCAGAATTCATTTCAAAGTAAACCTACGAGCACAAGCATATCAGAAAGCTTTGGGAGATTGTCAAAAAGAGATTCTAAAAAGCATGGAGCTACTGTTCCTTGTAACACTGCACTGAACTAGATATGTTTATATGCTTCAAGTACTAATCAGGAAGTAGTGCAAGTAAAAATGTTCATTACTATAGAGAAAGCTGCAGGATGAAGAATAGCAAAATGTAGGTAAGAGGCTAGCTATAAACTGTATTACTGCAGAGAACAACCGTAGAAAGGTAGATTTAGTGTTAGACTGCACAGATTTATGTACGAGGGCTAAATTAAAGTTTGTAGGCTGGTAAAAATAAATGAAGCCGCATGTTTAATGCAGTCACGAATACCTTTTTAAAAATTCAGTAAAAAAGGACTCTTTTTAGGCTTTTATATTAGTCCCACTTCCAAAAAACCTGATAGTAGCCTCAGACTTAGTATTATTCATGTTATTTCCTGGATATGGTTGTAATATAGGCAATCAAGGATAGCTCAGTGACAACATCTTACATTTTGAAATTCATTGTATGTCTGTTTTTAAACACCCAACAAGCCCTACTGGTATAGTAATGAGAACATTGCAAAAGCCATAGATGACAGCCAGATAAGTAGATAAAAGTATAGCAGCTTTAATCATGCAATTCATTATGTAGCAGAACATGGAAGATCTTTACACTGCAAGTATGAGGGTGGGCAGCAGAATACGTGCGGCACAAGCTGTTATGTAAAGCCTCCGCTCAAATGCGATTGTAAGATCTGTAACTTGTATCATTAAGTATCAGAGGGGTGGCCGTGTTAGTCTGGATCTGTAAAAAGCAACAAAGAGTCCTGTGACACCTTATAGACTAACAGACGTATTGGAGCATAAGCTTTCGTGGGTGAATACATGAAGCGTCTGATGAAGTGGGTATTCACCCACGAAAGCTTATGCTCCAATATGTCTGTAAGTCTCTAAGGGCTGGTCTACACCCAGCTGCTAGTTCGGCGGCTGGGGATCGAAGTTCTGGGTTCGACTTATCGCGTCTGGTCTGGACGCGATAAGTCGAACCAGGAAGTGCTCGCCGTCGACTGCGGTACTCCACCTCAGCGAGAGGAGTACCGCGGAGTCGACGGGGGAGCCTGCCTGCCGCGTGTGGACCGCGTCTGAACCGCGGTAAGTTCGAACTAAGGTATGTCGACTTCAGCTACGTTATTCACGTAGCTGAAGTTGCGTACCTTACTTCGACTTGGGGGGTTAGTGTAGACCAGGCCTAAGGTGCCACAGGACTCTTTGTCACTTGTATCATTAAGTTCTGCAACTTTTTTTGCAGACTTTGTAACTTCAGTGATTGTTAGCACAGCCTTTGAAGTTTTGTAACCTTTGCAAGCTCTGTAACCTTTTCAAGTTACCACTTGTATGAACTTCCAAGCTTTGTAATATCCCATCCCTCAATCAGAGAGAGTGTGACGAGGGAGTGTGTGGGGAAGATAAGGAAGTGGGAACAAGGGAGTGTATGTGGGACTGGATAGAGAGGAACTGCAAGGAGAAGAGAGCCCGGAGACAGGTGTGCCTGATGTAATCTTCCCTGAGAAGGCAATCACGGAGTGCTGTAAAGAAAAGATGCATGAAAGGAACAGGGACTGGGAATGCTTCTCGGTGATGGACACAGAAGGAAAACTCAGTGTAGGTGACAGGAGCTGCCCAGTTCCAAAATAAAAGGAAGCAGCCACACACACAAGCTGCTGCTCCTTGACCTGCTCAGCAGCCTGGATTCGTGACTGCAGGCGGACACACCAGATTTACCACTCTTCGGCTTCTTGGTCTCCATGCTGTCTCCGGTAACTCTCCACCTGTGTAAGGGTGTGGGTGCATGAGGGTATGAATGCGGTAAATGTGTGCGTGTATGAATAAGCTCCATCTCTTTTCTATCAGACCCAACAGCGGCATCGTAATAAAACTAATACAAGGGTGACCCTGAGTTGGTTCTTAGGGGAACAGAGGTAACACAAGCAAGGCCTTATCTGTATTCAGAGTTACACCAGTATAACTTTAAATCAATTTAAAACCTGAGTTAGTTAAACTGGTGCAAATCCCTTTGTGTTGTGTAGATGGTCTTAGTTGGATATAAACCTGGCTTATAGTGTTATAAACCAAGTTTAAATCAAATTAAGAATTCACACAGGGCTTTGCATCTCCTTAATTAAATTGGTCTTAAATCACACCTCTAGTAAAATCCTTCCCTGGAGACTGCACCTTGATGCAGCAGAAGGCTTGGTGTTTCAATGACCCTGAGAGCTATTACAGTAGGAGTTTTAACACTTGGTTAAAGAGTGACCAGATGAAAAGCAGTCCAGGTTAGGGGTTCAGTGATGGGCTAACAACCAATCATTGTAAAAAAAATTAAATAATAGAAACATAACAAGGTAGCCATTCCAGCAACCAGCATGCCAAAGTAAAGGACTCTGTCTTGGTAAAAATGACAAGTTTAGTGAAAGCCATCAGGAAGACAAGACTGAGAAGTAAAGCGAACTATGAACAGAGATTTCCGCAACATTAGAACAACGGCTACAATCACAAAAGCCACACAGGTGATGAAAATAACGGGTGAATATAATTTGGAAATCCTTGGGGTACTTGCATGTCAATGTCCAGGAGCTGATAAAAAGTAATTCAAAAATGAAAATAAAGTCTTAATGTATTCAGGGAGGCAAAATGGTTAACACTCAGATAGAGTAGCATTAATTATGGCTTCCAAAACAGAAAAATCGCTTAAAGAGTGGGAGCCAATTAACAGCCAATTGCTCTGAGCTAAGTTTAGAACACAATACCTGAAAATGGCAATTATACAATGTTAAGTACCGATCATCAGTGACAGCGATGAGAACAAAGATCAATTCTACAATTGCCTACCAACTCTGATGGACAATATTCCCAATATTGAGGCGGCTCTTCGGCGGTAATTCGGCGGCGGGTCCCTCAGTGCGGTAGAGTTGCTGCCAAAGTGCCGCCGATTGCATCTTTTTTTTTTTTTCACTGCTTGGGGTGGCAGAAAGGCTTGAGCCGGCCCTGATGTCAAGGTTGGGGATGACAACATTGGAGTGGAACAAGAAATGGGCAAGCACGGCCTTTGGTCCCCACAATCACAGTGGTGAAAAAGTGGTAGAACTGTGCCTGGTATCAGGGCTTATAATTAATGGAATACTATTCTCTCACAGAAATATCCAAAAAGTGACTTGGGTTTCCTCAGGTAGAATCACCAGGAACCAGATTGACACTGTATGTATTGGAAGGGAATTTAGATTAGCTCTCCAAGACATCAGAGCATACAGAGCGGCTGACATTGGACGTGAGCACAATTTATGTGTGGCAAGACTGAAGATCACACTTAAGAAAAGCAAGACCCCCAAAAGCACAAAGAAAATGCAGAACAAATGCTTAAGAGACAAAACATTACAGCAGCAATTTCAAATTGAACGGAAAAACAGATTTTAGTGCTACAAGACATAGGCTATGCCTACACTGCAATTAAAAAACCCATGGCTGGCCTGTGCCAGCTGACTTAGGCTTGTGGGGCTCTGGCAAAGGATTGTTTAATTGTGGTATAGACATCTGGGCTCTGGCTGCACCCTGAGCTCTGGTACCCTCCCACCTTGTAGGGTCCTAGAGCCGAGGCTGCAACCTGAACCTGAACGTCTACACCACAGCTAAATAGCCCATTAGCCTGAGACCCATGAGCCTGAATCGGCTGGCATGGGACAACAACGGGTTTTTAACTGCAGTGTAGACATACCCTAAGATCCATCACAAG
>NW_020664407.1:1249316-1250207 GCF_002925995.2 Terrapene triunguis | reverse complement strand
ATGGTGAAATTCTGCTCTCAGTTACATCTGTGTAAACCCAGAATAACGCAACTCTTATGGAGTTAACTCCTGTGATCAAAAGCACTTAAGTAAATTAGGTGCCCAACTCCCATTGATTTCAATGGGAGTTCAGCGCCCAACCTACATAGGCACTTTTGGAAATCCTACTAGGTGCCTGCCTGCAACTTTAGGCACTTTTGACATTTTAATCCTAAATGCCTTATCCTATGCCACTGAAGTCAGTGGGAGTCTTACCTTTTACTGTTTCAGGGTGGGGGTGATCAAGCCCTAAGTGAGGATACTAGGATTTGGCCCATAGCAATCTCTTAGGGCTTGGCTACACTTGCAGATGTAGAGCGCTGGGAGTTAAACCAGCCTTCGGAGACCACAGCAGAGAAAACGCTGCCGTGTGTTTACACTGTCAGCTGCAAGCGCACTGGCGTGGCCACATTAGCAGCTCTTGCAATGCCACAAAGAGCAGTGCATTGTGGTAGCTATCCCAGTGTGCAAGTGGCTGCAACATGCTTTTCAAATGAGGTTTCAGAGTAGCAGCCGTGTTAGTCTGTAACCGCAAAAAGAACAGGAGTACTTGTGGCACCTTAGAGACTAACAAATTTATTAGAGCATAAGCTTTCATGGGCTACAACCCACTTCTTCGGATGCATATAGAGTGAAACATTGAGGAGATATATATACACACATACAGAGAGCATGAACAGGTGGGAGTTGTCTTACCAACTCTGAGAGGCCAATTAAGTAAGAGAAAAAAAACTTTTGAAGTGATAATCAAGATAGCCCAGTACAGACAGTTTGATAAGAAGCAAGTGTGAGAGTACTTACAAGAGGAGATAGATTCAATGTTTGTAATGGCTCAGCCATTCCCAATCCCTG
>NW_020664407.1:1225463-1244316 GCF_002925995.2 Terrapene triunguis | reverse complement strand
CCCTGGGAGGAGGGCGGCGAGCCCCAGCGGGGGCTGGGCTCGGCTCCCCTCCCCCCCGGCGGCCAGAGCGCCGGGGGGGACTCGACTCTCCCCCCCCGGCGGCAGGGCAGCGAGCCCCGGCTGGTGCTCGGCTCTCCCCCCCGGCGGCCGGGGGGAGGGCGGCCAGAGCGCCAGGGGGGACTCGGCTCTCCCCCCCGGCGGCCAGAGCGCCGCGCCGCCGCCCCCCTCCAGGTGCCGCCCCAAGCACCAGCTTGGGTGCCTGGTGCCTGCCCTGCCTATCTGAATCTAAATACCTTTTAAAAATCTGTCTCTATGGGTCTGATGCTGAAACTGCAGAGCATGGAGGGGATCACTGTGTTGAACATGGGAGTAAATAACTGTGCCTCTACAGCATCCCTAAATAGGTCTGTCCTGAAATGTAGGGGCCTGATGCAGAATGACCTCAAGTCTGAGAAACAGGAATGTCCTATGTTGTTGGCCAATCTTTTGTTTCATTTAGAGAGAATCTCATCATTGGCACAGCTGCTCCCAGATGTAAGGGCTAAATTTCCCAGAACTCACTTTACATTTGAGTGTGATGGTGTGTGTGTGTGTGTGTGTGTGTGTGTGTGTGTGAGAAAACAGTAGAACTGTGTGTGCATAAAAGATTTTTGGATGCAAGTCTTATTTGCATGCACAAGTTCTGCTGTTGGCACGCAGTATTGGGCACTCAAATTTAGAAGCTGGATTGAGGCCCTGGTTCCTTTGAAAAATTGGTGTAATTCAGCAGTAGCATAAAGGATAGCATATTTGCACATCAAGGATCTGATTCTGATCACACTTGGACCAATGTAAAAATGATTGGCATCAGATCCTGGATTTGAGTTGGGTAGAAAATAGGTGTTAAAGGGCATTGGACGGTGTGTAACATGCACTACAGTTTAGGGCATGACTGAATTTGGCTCAGGATCTTCCACAGGGGCTATACCAGTTTTGAAAATGGCCTTAATTATTAGGGAATCATGGCAGACCACCCATTGTTTTGCAGCCCTTCTTATTTTAAAAACTATTGCTGACTGCTCTCACCTTCAAGGAAGTGAGAGTTGTCAGGTGCATCCAAAGAAAGGGAGTTACCAGGAAACATGATTAATCAAGTGGATACTTTGCTTTCTTCAATCCATAGCTTCTGCCCCCTCCTCCTCCCTCCCCCTTTAAGATAATGTCCTAGAACTTATTTAAAAATGGGAAATGATTGCCTATGTCATTTGGAGATTTCATTTTAACTTTCCTCGGATGGATAAAGGCTGCAGGTTACACACACGCACACAGGGGACAAACCATGGGCAGTTGTAATTTATTTAAATAATAATCCCATTTGCCTCTATGTATTCAAAGTGATAAATGGCTGCAGTGTGTTGATGGCTCAGCACATTATTTAGAATCATTCATCACTAAGTTCACTCCCAGGCAAATATCATTAGGGCAGTTTGACTTCATTTGCAAAAAAGTGAAAATCAGTTGGTTTTCTGGGGGGGGGGGGAGGAGGAGTTTGCATCTCTATCCATCACTGGACCATCTCGCTTTGGAGGTGTTCCCTTTGGTCTCTTGTAATTAGTTATTGTTTGGGGAGAGGGGTATTGAGGAGGATGAGAATTTAGAAATGTCTATAACTGCTCTTGTATTTTTATAGTACTGACTTATGTATACTGAGAACAGGCAGTATGGTCCAGTGGATAGAGCACTAGGCTGGGAGTCAGGAGACCAGGCTGTTTTTCCTGCCTCTGCCCATTGACTTAGGCACGTCACATAGGGCTATATATTGATGCTTAGCCATGGGCCTGAGTAGGGAAAGGAGCATGATTTGTGCAAAGGCCTTTGACAGTTGCAGCCCCTGTAGTTGGGGGTATTGGTATTGCCTTTACACGTCTCAAAGCTAGCAACTAGCCACACAATTAATTGCATTATTAAAATGATTTAGGACCAGGCATATTCAGATCCTCCTTCAAGTCGCTTTATCCTTTTCCAAAACTCTGAGCTTGAATTAAAGGTGATGGAGGTGAGGAAGGCTGATTTAGTGCATAGGACAGTAAATTGGGACACAGGAGATCAGGATTCTATTCCCAATTTAGCCCCAGCCTCTTTGTGGTCCTTGGACAAATCATTTAATCTACTTCGTGCCGCAGTTCCCCATCTGTACAATGGGGATAACAGCACTTCACTACCTCGCAGGGCTGTTGTGAGGATAAATACATTAATGGCCACAAGACATTCAGTTGCAGTAGGGACAAGGTCATGTAAGTACCTCAAGAGTGAACATACCAGCTAGAGGCCTGATACAAAGCCCATTTAAATCAATAGGCCTCTTTCCATTGATTTCAATGTGCTTTTGAAGAGTTGTTTTGTATAGTCAGGTCCTGATCAGAGAGAGAGAGTGTATGTGGAATGGCAAATTTAGGGTAATAAAAATCTCCAGATTACATTTATACTAGGATCATGCCTACAACAAGCATTGCATAAGAAAGAACATTTATAATGTCAGTACACAGGGCCGGAACCTCAGCTGGTGTAGCTCCATTGACTTCGTTAGAGTTATGGGTAATATTTTCAAAAGAACCCAATTGACTCAGAAGCCTAAGTCCCATTGAAAGTCAATGAAATGTAGGCACTTTAAACTTTAATCTTATGACAGTTTACATCATCTGAGAATCTGGCCCATGTCTGACAATGTATAACAAACAGTTTTTCTACCTGAAGGATCATGTAATGCCTTCATTGCTTCCCATATTGGACATTTCCCACACACACTCTGAACTAATGGCATTTTAGCTGGCACCGTCATCTAAGTCGTGTAATTCACCATTCTGCCATCGTAAGTTTGTATTTGGTGAAGAGTCAGTTATAGAAGGACAGGTTACACATTTCATTAGGAACAAAAAAGAAAAGAGAAGGAATGTGCTAAGAGCAGTTTGCATATATTCTCTTCAAAACAGTGTGCTTTGGTTTTTTGCAGGGTGCATGCATTAAAGCTGCTCCAAAGTATTTTTATGCTTAGCTAGGGCCTTACTCAAGAAATCCCCATCACAACCTTGATTCTCCCCTGCCTTGAACCTAGTGTAGTCTGTTACATCTGTGCACAGTATAAAATGTTACCAAATCTGACTTCTGCTTTTACTTACACTCATGGTAGTAAGCCACCTTGCACTCACTCTGTTCAGATGTTTACACAGAAGAGAGAATCAGGCCCCAGATCGCTACAACCTCACAATCCAGAAGTGTGCAGTTCATAATCCTCTTCCTTACTGCTAAAGAAAACAGTATACCTAGCTCACATCCTCCACTGGTTCCATTAAGCAGGCTGCATTCCCCTAAACACAGTCAGTCAGTACCAATTATCAACATCTGTACACAGGGACAGGGAGAAAGCTGTGAAACTGCCTAAAAAACAAACAAACCCAATGCACATGGCGGTCTGTGTGACTTAAACCTTAGCATAAAATTGAAAATCAAGAACAGTACAGAGTGCAGTTTGTTGATACTATAAGCAATCAGGAGCCATACATAATGGAACAGTGCAACTGCTAACAGCAGGACTCATAAGAACATTTCAGCTTGTTTTCATGGACAAAAGGAAGTGATCTTTAAAAGTGGACAATGACAAGATGCTCTCTGATTACCGCAGTGTGAGCTTGCAGAGTGTTTCAATTCCCCATCACCACTCCTCCTGCTGGATATTTCTGAATAAGGAATTGTTTGAACTACATACATGAATTTGCTTTCAGTATACGCATTGGAAACTACAGATAATCTTCTCAGGTCCTCCCAGGACCAGAGGGGAAAGGGGAAGAACTGAATAACTAGACAAAATCTGCTGAATACTATTTTATGGCAGCATAGTGCAGATTATTAGGATGCTAAAATGAATATACATTCCTTGAGCCACCTGAGAGAGACTAGATGGAATCCTGGTCCCATTGAAGTCAATGGTAAGACTTCCATTGATTTCGGTGGGGCAGGTTTTGCCCAAATAACTTATGACAGAAAACTGAGCTGAAAGACTAAATTTACACTAAAGCTCAGAATTTTGAACGAGATTTCATGGACTCATGGAAACACGAAATAATGGGTCAAATTCTCTGCTGCTGCATGTCAGCGTAGCCACCTTGACTTCAATGGAGTTTTGCCCATTTACACCAGCAGAGAATTTGATGCATTGGAGATAAGGGCAATCAGTACCCTATGGGATTGACAGAAGCTATGGGTTTAAATTTAAAAGGGGGGAAATGTAAATTGAATAGCTGGAAAAACTTCCTCCCAGTCAGACCTATTTGACTGAGAAATAGACTCCCAAGGGAAGTGTGGGAAGCCCCATTATTTTGGGGAAAATTTAAAAATTGGATTGGAAAAAAATCCTAGAAAATGTATTGCAAGAACAATTTTGCAATGGCCAGGAGATGGGAGCAGTATGAAAAAAAAAATCTAGATTGATCATTTCTGGACTTCTCAAATTCTGTGTCAGGCTGAGAAATCTCACCCTGCCAATCTGTCAAAATATTGATATTTTGCTTTATAACTGCAGGGAAATTCCAAAGAATTCTACTTTGACCTGGGAAGAAAAATGTTTTCCAAGACAAGCTGGAGTTCGAAAGCTAATTGCAAGCCTGAATTGTGATGCCCTACGACATGTCTATGGCGAGCTGGACCTAGAGGTTGAAAGGAAACCACTTGTGTGAACAAGATTGTCTTCTTCAGCCTTTCATTTATCAGTGTTTTATAAGGAAAAAAATTTGAAGAAATATTTTCAGCTCTCATTGTCCTATCTCCGAATAAATGTACATGTCAATGAAGCAAAGTAACAGAAAACACCAGGAAGGGTTGGGAATGCATTTATCGGGTTATGAGTGTTCCAAATTAAGATAATACTAGTTAAAGGCAACTTCAGGCCACATTACTCTTATAGTTCACATGAATGTATACCCCTTTGCATTGGTACTGGGAGGGAGAAGGTTCCATTCTCCAAAACACTTTGAACTTTAGTTTTAATTAGGGCTTCATATTTCACTGAACAAAAAAAAAAATTATACATTCTTATGGTAAAACATGGTTTATGTACCTTAACGGGTTGTTTTATCTTGTGGTGTTAAAGTTTTCAAATTCACAGAGCAGCTCACTTCGTTGAAAGGATTGATCAGGGTTTGGTACCTCAAGGCTGCTCCCAATTAGCACTCTGCTATGCTCTCCCATACATACAGACACTGGCTTCTTGCTTTGTCTTTACCCCACTCTGTCCACTGCTAGTACACCATCCCTCTTGTTTGTCCCTAGGCTACCATATCTCTGCCCAGGGATCACTGCACCAAGCCCCCAGTTTATTAGTCATAACCTTTCAACTGTGTTCCAAGGCTTCTGTCTTGCCACACCTACTGTCTCTCCTTCCCCACACTTAGTAGGGGGCCTTATTATTCCTTAGTTCCATGTGGGTATAGGAGACAGCCACTGCTGACAGAAGGTGTTCCATGCACCTTTATGGAGTTCAGGCTGCACAGACCTGGAAAGTGGGCAAATAGGGATAAAAAGGTGTAGACAGGCAGCAGGCTGGGAGTCTCTGGATTCTATCCCTCCCAAACCCACAAAGGGGGTGCAAATGAATCCGTCCCCTCTGTGCTGTGGAACCTTTAGGGATGGTTCAAGAAGCAGCTGTGATCAAGTGAGCTTCTGGTATCTCGGTTTTTGCAGGAGCAGCATTCTTGATTAGCGAATAGGAGCCAGTGGGGCTGGGCATGGCAGATGCCTCTTAAGTTTTGGGAGTGCTCCCAATGAAGATTGGCACAGATCTCTGGGTATTCCCAGGGTAAGAGGATGGAATCATAGTTTCTTCCAGGGAGAGGGTACAGCCACCTCCCCTGAGAGAAGGGTGAGATGGAAACTCCACAACCTGACTTCAGCATCCCCTCTCCTTTACAAATTATTCCTGCATAAGGAAGAATGGGACCCCAGGCATCCCATTTCTAAGCCTGATCCTACCCATAGTTCCTGACATTTCTATTGATTCCAGTCTCACTGTTCGTCTTGCACCACTGCTACTCAACTGAAAAGGAAGTACTCCCCGATGCATTCTGGGCAATGGTGTGGCTCTCAGTGATGTTGATGCAGGGCCGGCTCTACCATTTTTGCTGCCCCGAGCAAAAAAAAAAAAAAAGCTGCTCGGATTGTGCCGCCCCAAGAATGGACTGAATGCCGTCCCTTAGCATGTGCCGCCCCAGGCACGTGTTTCCTCCGCTGGTGCCTGGAGCCGGCCCTGTGTTGATGTGACTTAGGAGATCTAGGAGATACAGTGCTGCCAAACAGGTATGGGACTGACACTGAGTCATACTAAAATTTTTCTAGGGGATTTGAATTTTACTCCTAAATACACATTTCCTCCCCAAAACGTACCTTGTTTCCCTGTGTGTATTATGAATGCCTACTGAAATACTTCACAGCATTTTATTCATTATAAAACGAGTGTGTGAGGGAGAGGGATGGGTCTCAAATTATTCTGCATCTGCAGTAAAAACCTTTGCGTGCCAAGCTGTAGAGATTTACTGTATGTAAAAGGACACGGCCCATGCTAACAAACTGCATGTGTGGGATACTTCATCATTTTAAAGGGAGATAAGAGAGGAAGCAGGTGCAAACCTCACATCTATTAAATAATATAGCTTTACTGTGCAGTTTATAGGTGACATCATGTTATGGTCTGATCAATGAGAGAAAGATAGTTTGCCTTAACCTCTGAAGTCCCATGCTCCTCTTCTTTCCCCATGATCCCTCCCCTCCCCACACCCACAGAACTTGTACCTAGGTAAAAGTAATTTCTTTAGGACAAGTAAGCGCAGGAATTCTCTCAATGACAGAAGGTCACGTAGGGGAGAGATCGCTTGCTCTTTTGTTAGACTATATGGGACAAATTTTCATACAGAGACACAAGTTGCACATACAAAATGTGTATGTATACACCTCATACTACAGTGATGGGTATGGGACTGAAAGATAAGTACCAATTGCATGCCTAAGTGGGCACGTTCACATGGGGAAGGGGTACGCGTATACTTAGAGTGCCTGTTAGCATCTGGGCTTTAATGCAACCGTGCTCACACATGTTTTGCCAGCACAACTTACATTACCTCTTTTGAAAATTTGTTCTTACCTGTCCAAAGGCTCTCAAGGAGCCCTCCGTGTGTGTTTAGCAGTTAATAGCATGCTGACAATGCATTATGGCAAGTTATGTTTAGTGATCATATGCTCCTTGCTAAATTCTACAGTATCTAATACAAAATAGCCACATTTTGCTACTGAGTATAAATCTGCTTTCTTCTGTGCATTTTTAATAATTAGAACATAATAGAAACTTAAAATAAAGACAGTCTGATTATGCAATAGAGCTCATAGTCTGTGTTTTGTTTCTTGAACTATCATTTCTCCTACAATCCAGCAATATAGTACACTACTTATAGCATCTGTTAAGGGGTAAAAAAAAAAAAAAAAAAAAAAAGGCTGGGAAAGCTAAAGGCTGCTTAAGAAACACATCAATAAGAAACGCCTCTCTGATACCAAGGAGACAGCCCTTTCCTTACTTAAAATGTTTTCCCAGGGCCAGTGTGACTATTATAGCTACTGCTTTGCTCCCTGGTTTATCAGCTGAGAACCTAATGCATTTATCCAGCAAGGAAGTGAACATTTGCAGGACAGATCACAGTGACAGCAGAAAGACTCCATGGACTTCCCTGGTGTCAGAAACCCTTTAAATGGCCAATATTCTTCTAATGGAACCTCACAAACATCCCAGCTTCTAAAATATGCACTTGTTAGCTAGATATACACTTAGCACTTTACAAACATTAAGCTACACAACATCCCTGGGAGACTGGCAAGTAATATTATGCCCAATTTATATAAAGTGAAGCAAAGAGATGTTCAGCAGTTTGACTAGGGTCTAAGGGTATGTCTACACTACGGGATTAATCTGAATTTAGATAATTCGAATTTGGGAAACAGGTTGTATAAATTCGATTGTGCGCGGCCACACTAAGCACATTAATTCGGTTTTTAACCACATTAATTCGGTGGTGTGCGGCCACACTACCCCATTAATTTAACCACATTAATTCGGTGGTGTGCGGCCACACTAACCCTAATTCGAATTAACAAAATCGATTTTGGCGCTACTCCGCTCGTCGAGGTGGAGTACAGAAATCGATTTTAAGTGCCCTTTAATTCGAATTAACTGGCTCTGTAGTGTGGACGGGTGAAGGGTTAATTCGGATTAACGCAGCTAAATCCGAATTAAAGGCGTAGTGTAGACCAGGCCTAAGGCAGAACCAAGAATACAAGAACCCTGAACGCTTAGATCCATTGCCTCCCCATTCTCTACAAAGAAGTTCTCTAGAGAGAGTTGCCCAGTTAAACATAAGGACACACTGAATAAAAATTGAATAAGGACTCCAGAACTTCGGCCATAGATTGTAATGGGTTTGACGTGAGTAAGGGTCAGGATTTGGCCTAATTTAAACATATGATGCTATATGGAGAATATATTCTATACACACCCTGCCATCCCCCAAATTACACTAATAACAAAAGAAATGGGCCCAACCCAAAACCCCAGCCCCAACACCTCGGAACTTTGGGGAAGTCTGGATCAAAGTTTGAACTTGCCAGCTGAGGCCTTCTTGCCAATGGGTTGAACTAAAACCAAATAGATCCAAACTTCATGGCTCAGGACAATCTCTAGCAAAATTACACACATCAACAAAACAAAATCCCGACCCCATTGAGCTCACAGGCGCAACATACAATTGACAAGTAGCAGACTTTGCAGTTGCCTGCACACCTTAGGGGTTGAGCGAGGTTTGAATGAGGAGAGCGAGGGTGGAGTGTGACTGTTGATTGGGAGTGTATTCCAAATGTAAGAGAAGGCCTGCATGACATCACACAGCCGGAATTGGCTGAATGAAACAAATGAAGTAGTGAGGAAAAGCTTGGGCTGAGTACAGGCTGTCAGAGAAATGGGATCCAGGCTGTAGACATGGTGGAGAGTTGCTGAATGTGTTAAATGAGACGCTTGAATTGAATACAGAAGAAGGGAAACCAGTGCTGAATGTTAGGAGGTAGGGAAAAACATAGCCAGGATAAGGGAAAGAAACATCAGCTTAACAGCAGTGTTTTGGACAGACCTAAGGAGAGAGGGAGCTGCCCGAGGAGAGGTGGTTACAATAGTTAAAGTGGGGAATCAGCAGAGCATGTCGAGAGCTTGCAGTGGTGATAGTGAGGAGAGAGCAGAGTCTGCAGATGGTATAGAGGAAAAAGCAGCAGCATTTAGCATCCCTGTAAGACCAACAGCAGTGGGTGCTTCATTCCCCCCCCCCCAAGTGATGGCACCTTTACTCCAAAAGAGTGATTTAGGGACTTTGAGTTAAAACATAAACATGATCATTTTAACAGCTGTAAAGTCAGAATACAGCTTTGGTAAGTGACCAGCCTTATAGCATAGGGAGAGCCTGCTCTGGTCTGTGGATCCATGTTCATGTGAGGTTCAATTTAGCCATGAGTCTGACTTAAAGGAGTAGAAAAATGTATTCAGGAACAAGGTTCAGATGATTTTTATATTATGCTTTAGGAAAGCCCCTCCTAGTATGAAAGGGTTAATATCAGGTACAATATATGTGCACCTTTTATACAGTCACCAGCTACTGGTTTAAGATTTATTTACTGTCTTTGAAAAGAGAAAGGGGAAAAATTTCAACAGTGCCTAAGTCTTAGTTTGCAAAGTGATTTAATTTTCAAAAAGACTTTTAGGTTCCTTAGTAACTTTTGAAATTAGGATGGAGGTTCCTAAGTCATGGAGGCATATTTGAAATTGTTAGCCTAAGTCTCATGGGACTTAGAAAATGAGATTTAGTGCAACATGTTCAAAGGTGCCTATACTGGCCTATTTGATGTTGTTTAAGTGCATTTTAGGTTTGTTTAGCCCATTCATTAAATCCGTCTGTATAGGCACAGTGGGTAGCATAGTAATATTCAAATAATAATTGTGGGCAAATATTTTAGATAGCTGAAGAATCAGCAGTTTTATGGACTGAATAGTAATCCTGACGCGCTGTGGTTCCTTTTTGTATTCTTAGTTCTGTAACCCTAGAGGTGGAGATTTTCAAAGGCTCAAGAGACAGGGGCCCAATTCCCATTAAAAAAATCAATAGGAGTTGGGTGCATAAGTTCTTGTTGACACACTAAAGTTGTACTATGCTGGTACAGTTAAAGCAATAGGCAGCTCCCATCTGGGAAGGGGAATAAGCTATAAATGTATCCAAACTAGGGGCGGGACCTAGAGCAGGTTGGAGGATTTTCAACAGAACCATATTCTGTTGGAATCTGCAGGTCCATTGAAATTGACACGCTTGAGGAACTCAGGGCGATTGCTCTGGCATTTCATTTCATTTCAGAAGAAAACCAGAAAGTAAAGTTCCACTACCATCCAAATGACCCATTTTGACATTTTCAGAACAAAAAACATTTTGATTTTTCATTTTGAAACTATTTTAATATCAATGTTTTTCATGTGGTGTTGTATTATAAAACAACATTTTAAAAAGGAAAAATCAAGATGCAACATTCCAAGTGACCAGAAACAGATTTTCTTTAGGGTGGGGAGATGAACTTTCCTTTGAAATTTTTGGGTTTTGTGCCTATTTGGAACAAAGCCAAATCTTAAAACCCTTCACAAAACCAAATTTCCACCCTCCACACAGCTGTAGTTGCACAGATATATTGTTTCAGTTAAATAAATGAAATCACACACCCCATCTGAACTAGTCAGAGCAGTAGAAACCTGTGTGTCATCCAGACCAAAGTCTCATTCGTGACTGAAAATTTCCCCCATAGTTTTAACAAGTTTGGTGGGTTTATTTGCTATTTTAAAGCAAATAATTTGAGCCAACTCTGAAACTGTTATAATATGATGTGAAAGAGTCTTCCAGAATCTAAACATTTGAAGTTACCTCATGACATTAGTGTTTAGAGTAGGGAATTGTGCACGACCCAGGAGCTAGTTCTTTTAAAAATCTGCCATTAAGCAACGGCCACAATTGGTGCACCATAAAAACAATACCTTGTGCTCCATCCACAAGTTGTGGAAGAACTTTTAACTAATAAACCCTATTCCCAAAGCTGTGCTGACATCATCAATGTTGCTAGAGCACAAGGAAAAATGCCTTGGTATTCTGAGATGATATATAATTTGAAAGTGTCATAACAAAACACTACGTAAATATTATTTTCATCTCAACCACAGGGAAAATTGGTTTGTCAAATGGAAAAGCATATAATAAAGGCATTTTCGCACTGAGGCTCATACAAATAAGGAAAAGTTAAAAAAAGAATTACAAAACCTTTATATTTTTCTTTTAAGGTCTGTTACTTACCGTAAGGGTACTGTTGTAAACCATGCACTTTCAGCTAAACTGGAGTTGATTTCCAAGCCCTCACACAAAATGCAATTTGCCAGACCCCCTGAAAGTCCAGTGGTCCATTAACTGGCTAAGAAAGTTTCGATAGTATCATTCCAATAGTAGCTGAGCATCTTACAAATGATGAGAAAAAATATCCTGGCTCCCTCTCTGTCCATTAGCCAGTACTCGGGGGCGGGGGGGTGCACGCAGGTGCATGCAGTTATTCTGGGACAGCCAGGATCTAGTCCTGTAAATTCATCTGAGTGCAGCCATTGATGGCTATTTTGGAGGAAAGTGCAAAACTACCATAATGCAACTAATCTTAGCTAGAACCTTAGCTGCTACAGAGCACTAGAATGTACATAGGCTCTGGGTATGTCTCCACAGCAGCTGCGAGGTGTGATTGCCCATTTGGGTAGCGCACTGAAAACAGGCAGCGGCTCAGGCTAGCCACTCATATATATCCTCGGGGTTGGGCAGGAGTGTCTTCTGGCAGCTAGCCCGAGCTTCCGCCTTACATGCTAGCCTGAGGGGCGCTAGTGCGTGTATATCTACCCAAGCTGGGAATCACACCTAGCTGCTGTGCAGACATGCCTTCTAGGGGAAGGGAGAAGGGATCTTCCTGAACCCAGCTGATTATCTTCTGCCAATTAGCCTCGGGATTGGTAGTTTTTGTGATTGTATCCTAGTTCCCATAACCAGTGGCGGATTTAGAATTAGTGGGGCCCTGTGCGCAGCTTCATTTTTGCCCCCGCCCCCCGGGGACCCAGCCAAGAAAAAGAACGTTCTCTCTTATCTCCCTCCCCCATTTTTCATTCTTTTTTTTCTTCATCCTTCTCCTATATCATAAGTAATGGGAAGTAAATGAAACTAAAGTGAGGTCCTTTGATTGGGGCAGGAGGGTGGGGTGCAGGAAGGGTGTGGGTTCTGGGAGGAAGTTTGGGTGTAGGGTGCAGGCTCTGGGCTGGGGCAGGGGGTTGGGGTGCAGGAGGGGGGCAGAGGGGCAGTGCTTACCTCGGGTGGCGCAGCTCCCAAAGCAACCAGCACACACACCCCTCTGGCAGTGGCTCCTAGGTGGGCCAGGCAGGGGGTCTCCACATGCTGCTGCCCACAGGCTCTGCCCCCGCAGCTCCCATTGGCTGCAGTTCCCAGCCAATGGGAGCTGTGGAGTGACAGCTTTGGGCGGGGGCAGCACGTGGAGACACACACACACACACATACCTAGGGGCTGCAGGGACATGCTGGCGGCTTCCCAGAACAAAGCGGCATGGAGGGAGGGAGGCAGAGCGGATAGGGAGACACCTTAGCCCTGCAGCTGGCACGTCTCTGCGCACCCCATGTTGGGAGGGGGGCAGCGGGTCTCCATACACTGCCCGGGGCAGAGCCGCCTCCCCTCCCACCAGGGGCGCGCAGAGACATGCCAGCAGTTGGCAGCTTCTGGGAGTGGTGTGGGGCCACCGGCCATGGCATTCAGGCAGCCTGCCTACCTGATCCCTGCTGTGCTGCTGGCCAGGACTCGGGGGCAGGTTGTCAGATATTTGTCCTGCATTTTGGGGGCCCCGCTGCTGTTGGGGGCTCCTTGCCACCGCACAGTTTGTTTCATGGTAAATACGCTCCTGCCCGTAACTGCTGATGAGATGCTTCAGGCCAGCATGTTGGGGTTTATCCCACCTGCTCTATGCTGCCCCCACCTGGCCTAGGCTGTGCACTGCCACCTTTCTGACTCCACAGTAAATGGAATGTCAGGGTGTTGCCAGGGGGTAAGGGAGCATGGCTGGAGGGCTGAAGTACTCTGGCAATCTCTAGCTGCAGAATGACCCTTTGGGGCTGTGGCAGCTGGTCATAATTTAGAGTAGCCCTAAACAACACTGGAGACCCAGAGCAGCCATGCACCCGGCCACAGGGTTGGAGAAAAGCAAAAGTGACTTGCTCTTCCCACAGCCCCCAGGATTATAGAAGAGAAGAGAGGGGAAGGCAAAAAATGGCATAATGCCTACTACATGCCCCTTGCCAGGTGTGCTGAGCATTGCCCAGCTGCACCTGGGGTTCGAGCCCTCTATGGTTACATCTTTTTTAAACTTTCTAAACTGTATGCACCAGCACTATGGGTCCCGCTGAGTTAATGAAAGTCACATAACAGATGTAGCATGGCATGAAAGTGAGATGGCAAAGAGGCACACTTTTCCATGACAAAGTAAATATTCTATTGCCACCCCACAAGAAGCTGCACATTATTTACTCATCACTAGTGTGACAGGTTGGATCACAGAAACCCCCTTGGGGCTGCCAACTGATGTGCCAAGACTACTTCTGCCCCTGCTTTCCCTGCCAGCCTGGGACTCCAGCACCCTGTCTTGTTGAGCCAGACATGACTGTCTGCTCCAACACAGACCCAGGGTCTGAACCACGTGCCCCAAAGCTGCAGACTTAACTGAAAGCAACGTACAGAAGTGTTCCTGTCTTTAACACTCAGATGCCCAACTCCCAATGGGGTCCAAACCCCAAATAAGTCCATTTTACGGTATATAAAGCTTACACAGGGTAAACTCATAAATTGTTCACCCTCTATAACACTGATAGAGAGATATGCACGGCTGTTTGCCCACCTAGGTATTAACACATACTCTGGGTTAATTAATAAGTAAAAAGTGATTTTATTCAATACTGAAAGTAGGATTTAAGTGGTTCCAAGTAGTAGCAGACAGAACAAAGTGAATTACCAAGCAAAATAAAATAGAACATGCAAGTCTATGTCTAAGAAAACTGAATACAGATAAAAACCTCACCCAGTAAGCTTCCTTTTACAGACTAGTCTCCTTCTAGTCTAGGTCCAGCAATCACTCACACCCCCTGTAGTTACTGTCCTTTGTTCCAGTTTCTTTCAGGTATCCTTGGGGAGAGGCTATCTCTTTAGCCAGCTGAAGACAAAATGGAGGGGTTTCCCAGGGGGTTAAGTAGACTTTCTCTCGTGGGTGGAGACCTCCTCCTCTCTCCTATGCAAAGTCCAGCTCCAAGATGGAGTTTTGGAGTCACATGGGTAAGTCACATGTTCATGCATGACTCAGAACTTTACAGGCAGCAGCCATCGCTTACCTACTATCTTGAATGTCCTCATGTAGACTTCTTATGTGGATTGGAGCCTCCCAAGATCCATTGTCCCTTAAGTGCTTCTTGATTGGGCACTTAATTTGCACATTCCTTTCTCAGGACACTGACCAAATGCTTTACAAAGGCTACATAAAAATCAAGCCAGTACACAGCCAATATTCATAACTTCGAACACAAAAATGATACATGCATACAAATAGGATGGATAGATTCAGTAGATCATAACCTTTACATAGATATGTTACCTGGGATGTGTAGCATAGAACATATTCCAGTTATGTCATATATATACATTCCTAAGCATATTTCCATAAAGCCTTATGGGGTGCACCATCACAACTAGTTTCTAATATTCTCTCTTTCCTTCAAACCAAAGTTCCCGCTGTTGTCCCTGCATGTCAACAATTCAAAACAATTCAATATTTAGCATGCCAAAAAAGTAGCTTGCATTTTATGCTGCTCATTAACACAGACCATTCACTATGTTCATTAGCTTTGGAATTGAGAGCACAGTACTGGAACGCTATATAGATCATTGCAGTATTTGCCACTAAATATGAAACAATAAACAATACAATACACCACTCCTCGCCAGAAACAAAAAAAACTGGGCGGCGGGTGGGAGGGCACAAAACCAGCAACTGACAAGTCAGTTACTTTGCAGTTTTTTTCTGTTGAGTGCTCTATGAAAAACCACCTGCTGACTTCCATTTTCTTCATCCACTAGAAACCCAGCTTAGGACTCGATCATGCCTGCCTGACCTGTGCAGGCAGGGGACCTTCCCTGTACAGTCAAACCCCTGTCCCACACAAGAAGTGGCTGAACCCCTCCTGCTAAGTCCCATTGCTCCCTCCTCCTTCTTCTCAACCCTGTGGAAGGTGTTTTATGCAGCTTGCATCTGCCCAGGAATGAAGGCAGGAATAAGTGGCAGAACCCTGAAGTTGGCTCAGAGCAGAACTGAATAGAAGCACCTCATTTGCAACAGCCTTGTGGTGATTACTAGGAAAGGAAGCATAACCCAGGGCAGTCTTGCTTTTCCCTCCTTCACAAGGAGGATTTCCCTTTAAGGGCATGTGTAGTGGGTTAGTAATGGTCCCTCCCCCTCCGGTTCAGTAGGAGGCCACTCTGCCTCACAACATCTCTGGGGCACCGCCCCCTATCAGGGATTAGGGCTCCAGCCCTTAGGCAGGGCAGAGCAAACAAACGTTCTTGCAGCTCAGGCCCTCAGGCAGGGTGGAGCAAACAACAGATAGTCTGACATCCTGGCTCTGGATGACAAAAGACACACACAGGCCTCTTGGCCTAAGGTGGAGAGGCTGCCACCCCAGGGTGGAGTTGGCTACAAGGGGCCCAGACCCATCCTACGCCACCATGTCCCAGCCCAGGACCCTAACAGTGGCGGAGGGTTCCACCACTGGGTCAGCGGGAAGCCTACTGCAACACACCAACCTGGATTCAGGCAACAACCCAACCTAACTATAGTCTAGTGTCCCCGGGCTACTTCCTACTTTCCCACCATAATGTACCTGCAGCTCCGGGTTGTCCCCCATCTCTTCAGGGTATACGGCAGGGGGCAGTCCTGGCAGCTCTTCACCTGGCTCGGTCTCCTCCAGGGGCAGGGCATGGCACAGTGCAGGTTCAGCTCCAGGGATCTGTAGTGGCCTGGAGAGACCTGTTTCCTTCCCTGGCTCAGACTCAACGGAGTTAGAGGCTCCACTTTTTATACTTCCTGTCCCGCCCCTTAGCTTCTGGCAGGAGGGGCCGGGCAACTGCCTATGGCCCAAATCCTCGGGGGCACCCGACCTGAGCAGTGCTGCAATGCCATGCGCCAGGTTGCAATGCCAGTCACTCAAGTTTGGCCCAGTCAGCCCTCCATCATGACAGAGGGCTGGCCAGCACTGCTTGGGGGGTTGTGCCCTCCATCAGGAGTTCCCACCGGGGGCCTGCCCAGCCTCCGTGGCCCCTCTGCTCTGCCCGCAGGACTGGCTACAAGTATAGGGAGCTGCAGTGAGTGCCTGGATGGGAGAGCCAGCTAGAAGAGGAATGGCGGGGAGTACAGCAGGTGCCAGTCACTGACTGACCTGGATAGGAGAGGGTTAACATCCAGACAGCAGGAAGCCAGACGTGCTTGGGTTAATAGATCACCAGCGCAGCTCTGCTGGCCAGGACAGAGTTAATATAAATGCATCCATACCGTGGGAGCCTCTAGATTAGCTGGCCAGCAGAGGGGCCCAGATGTATACATTTGCCTAGGGCCCCGCAATGGGTTCATCCAGGCCTAGTTTCGAGCATTACGTTAAAAACGCACTAGGGAACTTGTAGTGTATGCAGCAGAGTTTACATGGACCAATTAATGCACAGCATATTAGTGCACTTTAGAAAACACACCCCATACTGCACCTTGCTGCACCATGTAAACATGGTTTGATAGTAATAATACCTAGTTCTTATATAGTGCATTTCACCAGTAGCCCTCAAACTGCTTTACAAAAGGTGGGCACCATCATTATCCCCATTTTATAGATGGGGAAACCGAGGCACAGAGAGGTGAAGTAACTTGCCCAAGGTCACCCAGCCAGCGAGTGGCAGAGCCAGGAATGGAGCTCAGGTCTCAAGAGTCCTAGTCCAGTGCCATGCTGCCTCTTTAATGGGTCCCCATTGGCAACTGCTGACTATAGAAGCCCTCATAGCATAGATTAATTGGCATCAAATGTCTAGGGAGCATTAAGGAAACAGTAGGGCTCTGGAGCGACTGGGATGGCACAAGATCCCCACATGGAAGGCACTAGGATCTGCCAGATTTAGTTTTATCCTCCCACTTAGCCCACCAGTCTGCTGAGAAGGGCTAGTCCAGACCTTCAGGTTTTTTGGAGCCCAAAGGATCTGTAATGAGCTGCCTTTTGGAAATTCACTGATCAGACTTCCAAGCAGCATAATCTTCCATTTGAAACAACTAAGGGTACGTCTTCACTACCCGCCGGATTGGCGGGTAGTAATCGATCTATCGGGGATCGATTTATCGCATCTCGTCTAGATGCGATAAATCGATCCCCGAACGTGCTCTCCGTTGACTCCGGAACTCCACCAGAGCGAGAGGTAGCGGAGTCGACGGGGGAGCCGCGGCCATTGATCCCGCGCCGTGAGGACCTGAGGTAAATCGATCTAAGATACTTCGACTTCAGCTATGCTATTCACGTGTAGTGTAGACCAGCCCTAAAGGAATCCTGTTTCACCCACTTCAGAAGGTGCATCTTTTGGACCATCAAAATGGAGTGAGGACTTTTTGCAGATGAATTAGTCTGCCCCCAAAAACCTGGCTCTGGGTTCTCAAAGAAACCACACCAGTGCTGTTTAGTTTTATTTCAGTTTACCTGGACAGGTTTCTTCTTGCTGCTGAACTGAGGACGTCACTAAAGACTATGCAGTAGGAATGCTGGATAGAAGGAGCCCATGTAATCCATGGACAATGCGTTTGTCTCCCCAGCCTTTTAAACAGATCAACTACAAGCTTTTAGTCAGACACCGTTAGATACAGCTTGAGCTCACCAGAATGTCTGAGTGGCATCAGTCTGGGCTATTTTCCCTATAATGCCATCTATACTGCGCAGAGGGAGGTAGGGGTATTAAACCTCTGAGTGAAAGCTATGAGGAGAGATAACTAACCCTGCTTCAGCAGGCAAAAGATTTCAATGGTTAACAAGACACACAAGCACAGCAGCACCTAGATCAATGGATTTTGCTATACAGGTGGCCTCAAAGCCAGCTCCAAAAGAATGTATTTTCTATGAAACTTTTACAGCAGCTAATTATCCAAAAGCTTTTTCTTGCCAATTGTTTTATATGGTCTTTCTCTAGCTGCTTTCCTTGATTTTAAATGAGACTGTACTGCAGAACAGCTCTACTGGATTGTATTCATGTTGTTGTGATCTGTTTTGCCAATAACCCTTAAGAGCCCAATTCTACCACCACTGCTCACGTTGAGTAGCGTATTACTGCATGAGTGATTCAATGGACTTACTCATTGAATAATGATGCTGCCAGATGTGAGCAAGGTTGCAAGAACTGGGTCCTAAATGATCATTGAAAAGTAGTATTTATGGGGTTTTCATTACGAGCCAACTGCTACATCACAGAAAAACCTTCAAAGCCATTTTGCAGTTCACATCTCTTATTCTCTGCTACTGTGGATATTTGCAAGATGATTGTTCACATACCTATACTGCCTATCCCAAAGGGTGTGTGTGTGTGTGTGTGTGTGTGTGTGTGTGTGTGTGTGTGTGTG
>NW_020664407.1:1214261-1225453 GCF_002925995.2 Terrapene triunguis | reverse complement strand
GTGTGTGTGTGTGTGTGTGTGTGTGTGTGTGTGTGTGTGTGTGTGTGAAGATCACCTCATCATGTATGCTGTATCATTTATTATCAGCAGGGCTGATGGCATCACCTATTATTAAGGTTGCCTGACTCTTCTCATTAGAAGACCTTTTTTTCAATGGCTTATAACTTTGCCAAACGTTAACCATTTGGGCTGAAAGTTTGCATGACAGGTGTCTGCCTCATGCAGAATTATTTTGGAAAATTTCAGCCCAAATGGTTTAGCCACTTCCAAGAATGAGGCTAGGGAAAAATAGGTTGGTTTTGCCTATATTAAAAAAAATTCTGTCAACCTTTTCTTTCAGGTGCTGTACTACAGCAGGGACTTGAAATTTGGCTGGGCAATGGCCTATGTGTAAAGGACGTGCCTTTTGCTGTCCACGTAAAATCTACATAAATTTGGCCAAGTTGTAAATCTTCAAAAAATTGCAGTTTGCACATACTCAGTAGAGACTTCATAGATTTTTAGCAGCTAAACTCCCTGAAGCTTCCATCCAAACAGGGGAGACAGGCATTAGCTTGGGACAAAGAGCCTTGGGGTGGGGGCAGGAGATTGGGACTGTGGCTGTGGAGGGAAGAGGGAAACTGGGATTGGAAGCCAGGTGGGGAGGGGAGACTGTGACTGACTGGGCAAGAAGACTGGAATTGAGAACCAGTAGGTGGGGAGAAAGGGGTTGAGTCGGAAGAGGAGACAGAGCTGATGGGGAGGAAGAAATGGGACTGGCAAAGAGACTGGGTCAAGGAGCTGGGGGTGGGGAGAAGACACTCTGACAGGATGAGGAGCCCAAGGAGGGAGACTGGCGTTGGGAGTCAGTGTGCATGGAGAACGGGGATAGGACAACTGGAGGTCAGGGTGGGGAAGAGAGACAGATTGGATGAGGAGCCATGAGAAAGGAAGTTGGGACTGGCTGGGAAAGGATTCAGAGCTAGGGATTGGGGGCGAGACCTGGGACTTGCTGGGTAAGGACACTAGGACTTGGGTTGGGGGGAGACTTGGATAAGGACTCCAATGGGGTTAAAGACAATCTTTAATTACATGATCACATGCTATTTCCCCCCCCACAGAATGGACCTGCTCTGAGGATGAATCAGGGCTGTGTAGTGAAGGAGACTGTTGTCTGTAGGGCCCCAGATTCATTTGTTGCAGAAATTGGAAGGTGGGTAGCAGTGAATGAGTCGGGGGAGAGGGGAAGGATGGTCTTGCAGTTGAATGCTCCCCTGAAGAACTGGACTCTATCCCTGCCTCTGCCACAGAGCTCCTATGTGACGCTGGGCAAGTCACTTAAAACAGACTTTTCACAGATAGCCACCAGTTGTGTTTTCCCAATTTTCTGAATGCATGACTTGAAACCCTGGGGTCAGATGTGCAGAAATGCAGCTGTGAGTGCTCAGCAACTGAAGTCAATGTTGGAGCTGTGCTTTAAACACATAAAGTGCTACACATATGCTAGATACTCTGAAAAAAAAATCAGGTTTTAGGTGTTTCAAAATGGGCACTCAAAATTTTGACCTTAATCTCTCTGTGCCTCAGTTCCCCGTCTGTAAAATGGAGATAATAATCCTCCCTTCATCTCCCGGAGGAGGGAGCTGTGAAGATAAATTCATTAATATGTGTGAATCTCTCAGATAGTTTAGTGATGAGCTCCAGAGAAGAAATTAAAAATTCTGTCTTCAGAGCAGAGTTTGAATAGTGTGCCAAAAATAAAGCCTGGGGCCACACATTGAACAATAAGGAGAAAATATAATTTTGAAGTGCTGTTCATTCAATGAGCACTATCCATTCTGTGCCCGGAATGAAGTCAGAGTCATGTGGAAAAAATAACACGTGATCATGTAATTAAAGAAAGACTGTATCATAATGCATAAACACAAGGAGGCTGAATTAAAGCTGCACAGGCAACCATAAGCCTGGCATTTTCTGACTTGGAGGGCTTGACATTGCAACTTTAATAATGTTCTTTTAATATAGCATTGCATGCAAATATATAATTACACAGCAGAATAGATGATTGTGTGGTATAATGATTTTCCCAGCATGAGTGTGGGGTAATCCACACTTATTCATGAATGGCAAAGCCTTGAGTGAGCGACCCAGCTCATCCCAAGCATGTACCAATAAAACCTTTGTAGCACACAACATTATCATGGGTTCTGTATATGCCACATAGTTCACAGAAAGCTAGTTGATAATCTCCCTTTGCTTGTGACTGTTGGCTCCCTTAGTTGCCATGAACCCAAATGCACTGATCTCTGACATGCTGAGCCTACAAAGTAATGCACCCTTGACTCATTTACTTCAGTTCAGTGTAAACTGAAGATGCTCAGCACCTCACAGGATCTGGCCCTTGCACCCCAAGAAGCAGAGTTTCAGATTCAGGTGTGCTGGAAAGTATCAAGCATCACTGCTTCCTACTTTAGTACCTATGACCCTGATGGGGTCTTGGTCCATCTTGGTCCCCCTCGTGGTATGTAGAGTGTTTCTCAGTTCTCTTGCCACTAGATGGAGCTAAAGAGTCTTTGACCACAAGATTGACTCACACAGCACATTAAATAAAATGTTGTCACGTCACTAATACCTTATATATTACAGGGATTTGATAGATCATAAAGAGAGAGGCGGTGAGATCTAGTGATACAAATTCCACCATTTATAAGGGCATGCAAACTATTCTGACATCCACACAGGGCTCAAATACTACACATGTAGGGATAAAAATCTGCTGTCATTTACACAGCTGTCAATTGGGGGTCCGCAGCCCCAGATTCAAATGCGGATGTTGGTAAGTGTACCTTTGACAAAATCCAGTTTGTTACTCCAGCTGTACACTGGTGTAAATGAGAGCAGAATCTGACCCACTGGCCCACCACATCTGCTGAGCTCCTGCACCGATATGCTCCCAGGCATTAGAATGGGAAGATTCTACACTGACTCCGTTTCCGGCTTATAGGGACCTGTTCTACATAGAATTCACAGTGAGGAAAGCATGGCTTTATATTAGACACTCGCAATAGTAAGAGCTTTATGACAGGGACATTCAGCCCAGTCCCGATCTCAGTAACACCACTGCACTTCCATAGATCCATAGATTGTAAGGCCAAAAGTTATCATTGTTATCATCTAGGCCTGACCTCCTGCAGACGGTCAGAGCCTAGCACAGATGGTTACAAAAGTCTCTCTAGAACACATAGGTAAGTAAAGTAATTCACTTCATTCTGTATATACTAGCTGCACTAAACACCGTCAGGTGGTTGCTGTTTTAGGACCCAGTCCAGCCAAGTGATAAAACACGTCCTGAAAGGTGCTCAGCAATCAACACCCTGTTGACTTCGAAGAGAGCTGAGGATTCCCCAAAACCTCTCACGAGGTGCTTAGCACCCAGCCAGTTCAGGTCCATAATGCATAACTCAGCATGGTTAACATGATGCTTTCTAAATTAACGTGTTTTTAAAAAAACAAAAACAAAAACAAAAAAAACCCAATTGACTACAATATCATGGGCCTAATTCAGACCCGAGTCAAGAACCTGTAATTCCACTGAAGTCAGATTTGAACCTGCTGACAGCAGGTCTGAATTTGGCCTCCTGCATTTTATTGACTAAGCGGTACCAGACAAATGCCAGAAAATATATCTGCGTTTGATTAGCCCAGAATCAATACCCAGATGTCTAACTATATCTTTGATACATTTAATTTGATTCCAGCAGTGGAAGCTCAACTCAGACACTATTGTGTTATCTTTAACTCAGAAATTTTACTTAAGAAGTACGTCAATCGATCATCAAAATGTCTTACTGAAAGAATGTTTCCATATTCCTACCAGTGCTTACACTGCAGGAGAGGAAAATTTTTGCTTATGCTTTAGTCCCTGGAACACCTTTGATTTGTATTTCCCCCAAACATTTTTAATTCCCCTTAAACTTCATGCAAACCTCTGCAGCATATGCCACACCCCAGATTAATTTGTATTATCCTATCCCACCAATCTTAGCTGTTTTCTATTGGTTCTCAGTGTAGCAGAGAAAGTCTGGAGCACAGGGCCTGGTGCAAGGCCTGAACCAGAGGCTGTGAACCAAAGTCTGAAAATAATAAGAAATTAAACCTTAAAATTAGTTCGCTAATTTATGGATTAGGTCAAGCTATTAGTTGATACTACAGCATGTTAGTTCAGAAGACCTCAATGTTACGGTTCGGTGGCGAGGGCATTTGGCCAGGTTTATCGTCAACAAAGCACAATACTAGCTCTCTGGGTCAATGTCTAGAGTTACATTAACACATGTATGTTCGTTACAATGGACTCAGCTCAGTCAGTGGTGGGACTGTCCACTGCCCCCTAGGCTGGGCAAAGGATTAAGGTGAAGTACCCTGATATTTATAGGCTGAGCCAAACAACTGGAATACACAATTTACACACCACGTTACATGTTTGTTACCTCTCCTTGTTCCTGATATCTTGGATAAAACATCCCTATTCATTATTTTCTCAAACCATCTTATCTTGTACTAGATTGGGATGTATCTGTACTCATCATCATCATCATGTTCCCATTACACCTCTGGCATTTAGGGCAGCAACGAAACTCCTCCACTCCTGTCTGTTTCTGGCAAGTCTTTCAATGGTTCCCCAACTGTGCCCCAGGTTTTTCAGCTCAGATTCCACAGCTCTTCACCATGTTGTTTTCGGGCAGCCTCGTTTTCGCTTGCCTTCAGGTGTCCATCTTATTGCTACTCTGGTGATGGAATCAGTTTCCATCTGAAGCACATGACCGATCCATCTCCAACGCCTCCTAGCAATTATGGTGCTCAGAACCTCTTGGCTGCACTGTGTCAATAGATCTTGGTTTGAGATTGTTCTGGTCCAAAAGGTACGGAGGATTTTTCTGAGGCAGGTTGTATGGAATGAAGACAGTTTGGACATGTCATACTTTCTCATTCCCCAGCATTTTGCACTATAAAGTAATGTTGAAAGTACGCAGCTCTGATAAATCTTGAATTTGGTTTTGGTGTTGTATTTTGATGATTTCAAGACTGTATTTAAGCTCCTGAAGGTGTTTCTGGCTTTATTGATTTTGTTCCGGCTGTCCAGGCTTGTTCCACCATCCTGGCTGATGGTGCTGCCCAAATATGTGAATGTTTCTACATTGGTGAGAACATAATCCTCTATCCATACTGGTGATGATGAGGCAATATTAAAGGTCATGATATCTGTCTTATTGCGGTTGATTTTCAGTACAATTTGCTGGCTGAATGCGTTGAATCAAGTTGTTTTTTCTTGTATATGGTGTTGGGTATGTGATAGGAGATCAAGATCATCTGCAAAGTCCATGTCTTCAAGGGATGAGAAGGGTGTCCATTTAATGCCTCTTGGCATGTCTTCTGTTGTACCCTGCTTTATCCAGTCGATAGCAATGTTGAAAAGGATTGCAGACATGACACACCGCTGACATACTGTTTTGACTTCAAAACTGAGCTCACTGTGATCAACACTGCATGTAAAGTTGGAATAGAAGCTTTTGATGATGTTGATTATATAGAGGGGGATTCCATATGCCTGCAGAATGCACCATAGGCTGGTCCTGTGAATGCTATCAAAAGCCTTCTCCAAGTCTATGAAGTTTATGTAGAGTTGCCTTTGCCATTCTGAGCATTGTTCTATTATGTTTCGTAGAGTGAAGATCTGGTCTGTGCATCCACACCCTTTCCGAAAACCAGCTTGCTCTTTTCTGAGAATGCTACCAACTGCCTCTGATATACGCTGGACTATGATCTTACACAATACTTGGCTTGGCACAGATAAAAGTGTGATACCACACCCATTATTACAATCACTGAGAGTTCCTTTCTTTGGTATCTTCACTGTAACCCCACTGGTCCACTCATCTGGCACTTTTTCCCTTTCCCAGACAGATGTAAATAGAGGGGCCGGAATAGATGCTGTTAACTCAGGATTTACCTTGAACAAGTCTGCATTCAAGTTATCTGTATTAGCTGGAATATATTTACGTAAATATCTAGTGCCTAGTACACTAGCAACAACTTTGCCAAGTTCATGTACTGGACAATAAACTTGTAAGCATCTGCTTGACTACATGGCCTGACTTTGGTTCACAGCCTCTGGTTCAGTCCTCAGATATTGCATCAGGCCCAGTGCTCCAGGCTCTCTCTACTACACTCAGTTTTTCAGTGTACTGATTCTCAAGTTTTACTGATTGATTTTCTTTTAAATTAACATTGATTTTGAAATATCAATACATAGACAAGTTTTCAACATGGAAATAAATGATATGTGTAGTGAGATCCATTATGTATCATGGATTCTGAATATTAATCCATATGTTCTTCTGGAGATTTGGGAACATCTAGACTGCTATTTTAAGCCCAGCAACCCAAACCCCACAAGCCCAAGTCAATTGACATGGGCTCTGAGACTTGGAGCCACAGGTTTTTCTTTACAGTCTAAATGTACCCATTATGGCCTTTAGCAAGGTGTTTAATTAGACATTTTCAGGACTAGCCATTAATTGGAGTCATGCTGGTGCAGCAGACACGGCACTACTCAAGGACACAGCAGAGCTGGGTTCTATTCCCTGCTCTTCCTCTGCCCTGCTGTGTGACCTCAGGCAAGTCCCTTCACCTCTCTGTGCCTCTTTTCCCCTTATCTATTTAGACTGTAAGCTCTTTGGGGCTTGGTGTTAGTACAGTACTTAGCACAATGCAGGCCCAGACTCGCCGGAGGACTCCAGGCACTAGTGTAACCCATATAATTACATTTCTCGTGCTTCGATTTTTGGATAGCCATCTTGAGATACCTGAAATGAGCATCATTTTCAGGGAGTGTTGCGTACCTGCCCTCTTAAGTTTAGGCCACTTTAAGATGTCTCCGTTTGGGGCCCACAAAAACGGAAGCACACAAAATCAGAGGTCACTTTTGAAAATATAGATCTTAACTGCTGTATGCCTCACTTCCCTCTCCTCCCCCCTCTGTACTCTGGGGAGAATAATACCCACTTTCCTCACATAGGTGTTGTGAGGGTTCACTGCAACTTTTTTATGGCACTTTGAAAATGAAAAGTGCTGCTGCTAAACATTCATACAAATAGCTAGCAGTGGCCAAACGCAGCACTGATGTAAGCAAAATTATGCTATCCCCACTTACAGCAGGGTCAAATTTGGTCCATTATCCCTAATACCTATAGGAGACTTTGCACAGCCTTCTTCCCGCTTTCTTAGGAGTGCTACTGCGGCCTGTGTCCCTGCTCGATCTCTGTGCTCAGCTTCAATGGAACACTTGACTATTCCTTGCATGATGTGAATTGTCTCATCACCGGGACTTGGCCCTTTGGATTCTCTGCTCGTTTGTTGAATTCCCTGCCCTGGCGGCTGCGATGTGGATGCCTGACTGAGTTTAAAGACTTGCTTACATCTTATGGCAAACTTAAAATAACCAAAGCAGACTATTCACCCTTGTCGTGTCTTCTATATTTGCCTTCCCCATGATATACTGATAATGGGTAATGGCATGTCTATTAAAAAAGGGCCATGCACAGTAAGTGTTCCTCTGCTCCTGCTGTTGCTCCCTACTTGAAATCATGATCCTCTGAGTTATCACAATTGATTTGTTGTGGAAATAATAATGATGCTTAGCACTTATGCAGCACTTTGTAAACACAAAGCGTCAACATTTTCAAATGTGGCTCGTGATTTTTGGATGCCCAACTTGAGACCCCTTTAAAAAAAGGCCTGATTCTCAGAAAGTGCTGAGCACCTGCCCTTGGAAAATCAGGCCCCTTTCAGGTGGCTCAAGTTGGGTGCCCAAAAATCACTAGTTACAGATGAAAAACTTGGCCTAACCCTGGAGCCTAGTACAAAGGCCAGGTACACAGGCTTTGCACCCGGGATCTCCATGGCAGTCAGAATTCACCACCAAGGGTATAGATCACCAGCATAGCTGCTCCTAGCACCCATAGACAGCAGTATTAGCTACTGCACCAACCCACCCTCACTTTTATATGATCACTAAGCTTTCAGCCAGTTATCCCGATGTGCTTCACAAACATATTGTAAGCCTCACAAGTGCTAATCCTCATGACAAATATGTATTACTATTCACATTTTGCATATGCACAGAAAAGTTATAAGTGACTTACTCAAGGCCACATAATTGAATAGCAGAGATTTGAATCCAGACCCTCTGATTCCCCTCTAACATTTAGCCCAGAAACCAATACTGTAAACAAAACAGCAAGTAACAAAGACAGCATACAACTGAATATATAGCACCAGATATGCTTAGCTTTGTTATTAGCTGCTGGCTCTGCTACTGCTTGAATCTAGTTCTCTTGTACTTGAACACGTCAGGTGATCATTTTCTCGCAGGAGCGGCACGATCTTCCCCTGGGGAGACTGTAAAGGCTGTGACACTTTGGGGCATTTTGCAGCACTACTGCAGCTTCAGGCTGTCCGCTCTCTGCCACATGTTTTGTGCTGGGGTGTAGAAGTTACCATGCCTAGCTAATATTCATTGTTAGGCCGGGGACAAGCACAATGACCGTATATCACTTAAGCCCTCAAAAGTGGGATGATTTTTTCTTAACTCATCCCTTATCTGCCCCTCTGCACAGGGGTGAATTTCATCTGTGTGAATGGGAAGGAGGGAAACAAGGCCCCCAGAATAACAGAGTGGGTACAAACTCTCCCACAGACCAACCTAAGAACCAGGCCACTGCCTCCCAGTCAGTCAAAAAACCTGCGCTACAAGAATAGCACAGCACTGTAGACCTTAAAGTGAGGGCAGACCAAGTGCAACAGGTGTGGTAGGCAGCCTGAGGCCCAAGTGCTGCTGTGGGACTTGAGGATTGACTTGTTAAAGAGCCACTGAACAGGCAAGACACACAAATGAGTTCTCCAGTGCCACAGGTAACTCATCTATTTGTCAAACTCCGATATCCTCTTAACACGAGAGCACTTTCCTGTCTGTGCAGAGGAAGATATCTGGATTGAATGTATTTTGATCTGATGTCATGTGGGAGTACCTGGTTCACAGGTGATCTTCCCCGGGGCTGCTTTAACAAATAAATAAAGACTATTCTGACTGCTGTTTGCTTGTTATTATTTCAGTTAACTGCTAACTCCTGTACTATTTTGGCTCAGCCACCTGCTCAGTAAAGCTGAGTTTGTTGCTAAGTGTCACAATGCCCTAAATCAGACCCAGCATCTCAGCTAGCAACCGAGCAGTAGTTACACTAATGAATTTGCAACATGGTTCATTTGCATGCAGAAATCTCTTCTACCACTACTATAGTAGCAGTTACTGTAGAAAGCACTAGCGCTGGAAGAATACAGAAAAAGATATATGAATATTCATTCAAAATTGTTTATGCATTCGCTTCATATGGGTTTGCATCCCTTTTTCATGAATATTCTGGTGAATGATCTGTGCTAGCATGAATAATCAACAAGGGCCTGATCCAAAGTCCATTGAAGTCAATGTAAAGTCTCCATGGACATGATGGGCTTTAGATCTGACCCTTAAGCCCATTATAAGCATAAATATTCATTGAAGGTGAATTACAGATCGAAAAACCAGCCAACAATCGTGCAAATGTTGAGTTTTACATGCCCGTTTGAAAAGTGTGCTGTCATTGGTTGGATACAGCAGCCAGCCAACCAGAGAACAGACCCACCAGATGGATATCAGTGAGACTGATATTCTCCTGGGGAAATTCTGTGCCACTGCGCAATGCAGAATTTTGCAGAAATTAATGTTGTGCACGCAGAATTTCCTTTCTCCCACAGAAATGGGCTGCAGTGCTGCTAACCACCACTAGGGGCCACTGGACTCAGCAGAGCCCAGCTTGCACATAGAAGACACTGCTGGGGGGAGGAGGAGGGAACTGGAGGGTCCCAGCATGCCCTGAGGGTGACGCGCAGGAAACTCTGTGCAAGCCTGGGACCAAGCATCAGGCTGTTTCTCCCTCTGGTTCCCTGGGCTTGGGGGGAGGAGGGAGACAGGTGTCTGGGCAAGGGGGGGCCTTGTAGCTGGGCTCTGGGGGACAGGGGGGACAGGTGTATTGGCAGGGGGGCTCTGCAGCTGGGCCCTGGGGGAGGGGTTGTAGGTGTCTGGCCCCCCAGCTGGGCTCTGGGGGGAGGGAAGTGGGCAGAGAAACAGGAACTGGGTTGTCATAGGGGTTTCTTTAACTCTCTACTCCTGGGGGAATTTTTGTGTGTCTGTATTGTTACAGACATACACCTCTACTCCGATATAACGCTGTCCTTGGGAGCCAAAAAATCTTACCGCGTTATAGGTGAAACCGCGTTATATCGAACTTGCTTTGATCCACTGGAGTCCGCAGCCCCGCCCCCACAGAGCGCTGCTTTACTGCGTTATATCCGAATTCGTGTTATATCGGGTCGCGTTATATCAGGGTAGAGGTGTACTTGCTGACAGGTATTTTGAAATAAATTACCAAAATGAATGGAACTGGCATGATTATGTAGTGTTATTTTGCCAAATAAAATTTACAGAATTTTAAAACATTGTGCACCGAATTTTTAATTTTCTGGCACAGAATGCCCCCAGGAGTAGGTAGTGCAATGGACTTGTGCTGGCTCTCTGCAAAGGGGTGAATTTTATTCTTACTGCTTAATAATATGCACAGGATGCTGTGAAGTTCGAGCATGATCTTCACTATTGGAAAGAATAGATTGATAACTGGGGGGTGGGGGGGGGGTTGGGGCTTATTTTTAAACCACGAGGCTCAGTCCAGCTGGCAGCTGAACACTCCAGGCCTGTTTCTCCTCTGCTCTCTCTCCTCCTCAGCAGGAACCATCAGTGATGCAAACTGTGCTCCCCCAGGGCCCCTGTCTAGCAAGTCAGATACCAGACAGATTTGACATTGCAGGTGCTAGAAACAAAGGGCCTGATCCCAAGAGGTCAGTGGGAGCTGCTGGTGTTCAGCACCTCACAGCATCGGACCAAAAGGTAGTTTCGCACTAGTTACTTTCTAAGAGGGATGGACAATGGAGACTCATTCACGACACATGGAATCAGTCTGCTGGACCTAGTCCAGCCATTTAGCACAGGGAAGAACTTCACATTGCATTACAGAGGACAGTGCTACACTGATCTTTATATGCATCTAGGCCCTCATTCAGCAAGG
>NW_020664407.1:1189189-1204261 GCF_002925995.2 Terrapene triunguis | reverse complement strand
CAGCCTTCACCACGAGCCAGTCCACTTTCCTGCCATCCCACGAACTGCTCCACTCTACAAGCTGCTCCACTCCGCTCCACTCACCGACCTGTGAGCCGTTCCAGCTGTCCCCGCAAACAGCTCCGCTCGCTGTTCCTTGGGCCACTCCAACCAGCCCCGCAAGGCTCCACGCCGCTCACTGCTCCTCCAGTCATCCCCACAAATTGCTCCGCCAGCTGCTGAACAATATAGCTTCAGGCTCCCCCACTAGTTAACACAGCACTCAGTGATCTCAGCTCTTAATAACTTTAGCTCTTTTGTGATTTCAGCTCATAGTATAGTAGGGGAGCCCCAGTGCTAGTGCACCATTGGTCCAAAGTGAATTCAGCTCAGCAGCCTGTAACTAGACTCCTAATGGAATCAAAGTTAGCTCTGACATTCAACAGTGGAGAGAGGAGGTGGTACAATTGGTGTTTCAAACCCTCAGAGGGGGCCCATACCATCAGGTACAAATACCTGCCCCCATCCTCTCTCAATTTACTGGGTTTTGTAACCCATGCCCCTTGTCAAGCAAGTGCTACTTAGGTAATGGTGAAGGACTCACTCAGTCCTTCTATCATACAACAGTTCCACTGGCCTTGATTCACAGAATCAGGGTAACAAAACTTTATTCTTCCTGCCCCAATAATAGAGAAACTGGGGATCCCACACCAGCCAAAGTAACCACTTTCAGTTGCTGTTGTTTCATGCCAGGCGAGTGGGTGTGCCTATGCAAACAAGATCAGCCCCTGGAGTTCTTTTCCACACTCGCCATAATTCACCACCAGATGTCAGGGTAGGGCTCATCCTGACTCTGCTTACATACATTTTTAAGGCTAAATTAACATTTCAATATAAAATAATCTTGGCACTTTATAATTTCAGGCAAGCACCCTCCTGCTTCCTCCTACATGGGAGGAACATCCCATAAACATCTGCAAAGCCACTTCACTGTCCTCTTTCAATTCCCGCTTAAAACTCCCCTCTACCAGGATGCCAGCAAAAACCTTGACTGTGGTTAGACTGCTTGTGTGTGCTGAGACCACAGACTATCATGCTGACCAATATTGTCTCATTTCCTTGTACTCTCCTGTCTGTCTGCATCCACCTGGTGTCTCTTGCCTTATGCTTAGATTGTAAACTCTTCAGGGCAGGGAAACATCTTTTTGTTTTCTGTTTGTACACCACTTAGCACAATGGGGCCCTGCTCCAAGACTGGGGCCTGTAGGTGCGAAGGCAATAATAATCATTTCACCTGCCCTGAAGGAGATTGCCTGCTCTGTTGGCGAATTCCATTCCATCCTATCCTCATTCAAAAGCTGCAAGACATCTGCAGCTTGTCGAGCCTGTCAGCAGGTCAGCATTGTGACTGAAGTTTATTAACGGGGCTGACAAGGTTGCGATGTACTTTCTGAGCTAGCAGCATATCACAAGGTTTCTAATTCAGGACCTCTTATTAACAACAACCCCTCTCTCCTGTGTTTATCTGTAGGACTGGTTGAGGGCATCGTAAATCCATAACTGAGCAATCCAAGGACTTTGGTTGGAATCCTCAGGTCAGAATCACAGGAGAACAGCTTTATAAGTATGTGCACATCCTGTGATTTTCCTGCTTTACTGTGACAGAGGTGCTAGTAAAAAGAGCATGTGATCTGAAGCCCAAGAGAACTAGGTTACGTACCAGTAACTGGTGTTCTTAGAATACATTCCCTCCAGGGAGCCACACAATTGGAAACATGCAGCTGTAGTGCAGATCCTACCAGTTAAAAGGCACTTTGCCTCCCAAAAATAAATTGCTTTATTTATCGGATAGTGACGTTTGCCTTGGGTGACTCATTGGCACAAGTCATTTCCCTCTTTCTGTTGAGTGCGAGTCATGGAATGTTTTACATTCATTCAATGTGGGCTGTTGAGTAGAGGAAAGGACAAATTTTAAAGCTGAGCTTTCACCCCTCTCCTCCCATCAAAGATCATCATTCAGTTTTATTAGATTTTCCCCTGGTCAAGTGTCTGGCATTTGGAAACTAATAATGATGCTTAGTATTAGTAGCTATCGTGCTAAAAGAAATTAATTTTTTTTTATAGAGTTGGTCGGGTTGGAGAAATTACGGTTATCTAAAATCACCAGCTCTGATTATTGGATTTTAGCCAAGAACATTTCCATCATTATGTTTCTTGGGTAGGGCATTACAAAAATGACAATAATTTCAGTGTTGTATGCTGCTATCTAATGGTCTGATCCAGCTCCCACCAAGGTCCATGATAGTTTCCATTGACTTCAGTGGGAGTGGAATCAGGTGCTAAGAGACAAATCAGCCATCTATTCAGTTAGCGTGACAAGGCATAGCTCCATTGATTTCAATGGAGCTGCACCAGTTTACAGCAGCTGAGGATCTGGCACTGAATTTGCTATTGGATAGTTGTAAATTGCATTACAGCATGTTCGATTGCAGATTGAAATTAGAGTTTTTGGAGCCAAAACAGCAGGATTAGAGCTGGTCAAGGGAACGTATTATGATTTTTTAAAAAAAATTAGAAATATTTTCCACACATAAAATCTAAAAACAGTATGTGTAAGTTTCAAAAATCACATTTTTAAATTTGAAAATTTGCAACCAGCTCTAAGCAGCTCAGGCAAGTGGCCTCATCTCAAACATAGCTGCCAATATAGGACACCCCCAATTTAAGCAGGAAAAAGCAATCTATTTGTCCTGCCAATATTAATCTATCTGTCCTACAGTGCTTTGAGGTTCAGTCTTCTTATCGGATGTGGAACTTGCCAAGCCAGTTTGCGGCAGCCTTGTCAGTGAATTGCAGAGCCCTCAGACCACCAGCAATCTGGTCAGAGGGCAGTGGTGGTCAGTGATGTGTGCAGGGCGGGTTCAAGGATGTTTCGCGCCCTAGGCAAAACTTCCACCTTGTGCCCCCCCATCGAGCCCTGTGGCAGCTCTCCGCCCCCACCCCCGTCCTAAGGCGCCCCCCCCCCTGGCCGCCCCCCCCCCCCCCCCCGCCCCGGGGGACCCCCCCCCCCGCAGCAGCTCTCCCCAGCCCAGGGAGCCATGCGGCAGCTCCCCGCCCCAGCTCACCTCTGCTCCACCTCCTCCCCGAGCACGCCATCGCCGCTCCACTTCGCCCGCCTCCCAGGCTTGCGGCGCCAATTAGCTATTTGGCACCGCAAGCCTGGGAGGGAGAGAAGCAGAGCGGGCCGGCGTGCTCAGGGGAGGAGGCGGAGCAGAGGTGAGCTGGGGCGGGGAGTTTCCCTGCGTGCCGCCCCCCCTTACTTGCTGCAGGCGGCCCTCCCCGCACGCCCCTGCCCCAGCTCCCTCCGCCTAAATGCCGACGACAACCAGGGTGGCCGAAGATCCGGCCACCGTGGTCGCCGCCGAAGGACCCGAAATGCTGCCCCCCAAATGCTAGTGCCCTAGGCGACCGCCTAGGTGGCCTAATGGGTTGCACCGGCCCTGGATGTGTGACATCTGTCTTTGGCCCCAGCCACACATGGGATCCTCTCATTGGCCCCAGGTGTGAAGGGTGGCTGTGCATTGATCCTGGCCCACTTGAAATCAGTTCAGAAGGCCCTATGAACAAATCAAAGCTGGGTACATGCATGGTCAGGTCTGTTAAAAGAGACTGGATTCTGGCATCAGCTGCAGAATATTCTTCTTGGCACATCGATGTCATAGAAAAATCTTGGCAGGGCAAGAGGGCCCACAATGGCTGTCTTGACAGCAAGTATGCTCTTGGGTGGTCAAAGAGAGCTGTTATATGTAGGCTCAGGTTTGCCCTAATCTTCTCAGCTATTCTAGCCATAGCATCCTCATGGCGGATGTTTGGAGGAGTGGTTTTGCTCAATGAAACTGTTTTATTCTGGGTTTCTCATACATAGAAAAGTTGCATTTAGGAGGCTGGGTATGTATTTAAAAAGGGGATGGGGGGGAATGGATGATTGAGATTAAAGCTTCTCTTTACAGCTCAAAGGCTACTCTCTTTGATTAAAATAAGACTAGCTAATTATCCAAATTCTTGTATAGCGGCCCACCAAATAATATCACATCATTTAGAGGTGAAGTTCACTTCAAATGAGTTAGATGCACCACCGGCACTGATACTGGTTGCTAATGGGAGAAGTGCTGTCAACAAATAGGATTCTATATGGATAGAATTAAGGTAAAGAAAAATTGCTTTGTAACCAACCATCAAGCACCACACACACACACAATAAAGAAAATCAGTCAATCACAAAACTCATTAAGGGGAAAGAAGTTTAGTCAGCCCATCAGGGTGATGATAAGAATTCATTTCTCAATTGGGCTGAATTTCACCCAGATTCAATAATTAAACTGGATTTTTTAAAAGTCAAGATACTTACAGCCAAAATGAATGGTTCTTCCAGTTTAACTGATAGGAAGGCGTGTCAATATTCAGTACTCAGAGGCCTAATTACAGCTGCATCACGTAGCTGTCTACTTAGAGGCCAAAGATTCTGGACATCAGTTTTAGCGCTCAATAGAAGCCTTACGGCCAGATCCTGCCACTACTACTCACAGTGAATAACAGTGCTTTGTCTCTCATATAGTCCCATTGATTGCAATGGGACTGCTGGCAAGCCAGGATATTACACACTGCGCAGAAGGAGAAACTAGCTGTGGTCTCAAATTGCGGAGAAACTGAGAGTTAACAATCCTAGCTCCTTTGAGATTATGCTTTTCATTGGCAGTTTATTGCAGTAAGTTCAGTTTGTGGATGTTGTGGGAAGGGTTTGCTTGAGGCCCCAGGGGCCATTTGGGCTCGGTTAATATGACCAGCGTATGTTTAGCAGCTGTGCTAGTTACCACAGGGAAGGGGCTGAAGTTACATGCTGGCTGCGTATCCCAGAGGTTGTTATGGAGGAGTGAAGAGCTAGGAGGTGGGGGTAAATGTTGAGGAGCTGCAGAACTGGATGATGAGAGCCAGCTCAGTGAAAATAAGGGGATGCAAAACAATCCGCGCTGCAACCTTTGAGCTGTTCCCGACGCACTACTTTAGTTGTACGCAGAGACTTCAGGGTTAAAAATATGGGCATGGGATGTCCTGCCAACCACTGCCTTCTGCTGGAAGTGTGTCACTGACAAACCTGGCCAGGTGCATGGGATCATGTCATCCTCGAACGGCTGTGGGTGCTGACTGCAGAAGATATAAGCCTTTAAAAAAAGAAGGGGGTGAGAAGGAGAGAGATGAAGGGAAGAGGTGAGATGGGGAAGGAAGAAGTGTTGGAGAATGAAAGGAAAAGAGGATAAAAAGGGGGGGAAGGAGAATAAAGATGAGGAGGCTGCGGACTACTTATGACATAATCCCACCAACTCAGCTAGTGTGCAAATAGTACCGGCAAGGAAAGAGTTAATTCTCCCATCCCTTTCTAAGTCAGGCTTTGTAAAATGGAGCAAGGGCAGTAATATGGAAGAAGGAAGATGCAGGTGCAGGAGAGGGGGAAGTGCTCCCGGTAATCAGAAAGCAGGGCCTCCTTCAGCATACCCAGGAAACAGCAGGGGAATGAGAGAAGCAGATGCTGGCTTTTGGCAGCTAGAGTGAAAGGCAATGTTATAGAATGTCAGGAGGAAAAAAAATTGCCACATTTTATGGTTTGCAATCCCTGCAGTAGTCTCTTTATTAGATTAAAAGCACATTTGGACAGGAGCACAAAGAGCAAATTGATGCCATGCAGCTCCTCTGAGGAGTGCAGAGATGTAGCAGCCAAACGGAAGTACCCTGAGGAATCCTGCCTACAGGGAGCTCTGGGGAGGAGTGTGCAGAAAGGTACAAAATGCTGTCCCACAGCAAGACACAGGCAGCCACAACGGAGGCAGGACCTTGGCCACATCCCCTTGGATAGCAGGGCTCCACTAGGAATGTTAACTGGTCCCAAATTTAAAGCTACAGGGAGCTCTAGGGGTTTTGTCCTGGGGCTGGTGTTGTTTCAAGGCAATAACATTTTTGTTACCTCAGTGATTTCCCTGGAAGTGAACATAAGAAGGGCCATACTGGGTCAAACCAAAGGTCCATCTAGCCCAGTATTCTGTGTTCCGACAGTGACCAATGCCAGGTGCCCCAGAGGGAATAAACAGAACAGGTAATCATCAAGTGATCCATCTCCTATCGCCCACTCCCAGCTTCTGGCAAACAGAGGCTAGGGACACCATCCCTGCCTGTCCTGGAATGGATGGACTGAACATCTCAGGGCATCAGTGATGGGATTCACAGCTTTTCAGTTCTATATCACCGGTTCAAATCCAGCCCAGGGCAGAAGTGACTGAAAGGGCCTGCCTACACTTAAAATGCTCCAGCAGCTCAACTGCAGCGTAGACACTGCCTAAGCTGACGGGAGGGATTCTCCTATCCATGTAGGTAATCCACCTCCATAAGAGGGGAGCGGATAGCTGAGGCATGTTGTGGGGCAAGCGAGGGGGGACAATGCTGGAAAGCTTGTGCTGGAGCTGCCTGAACCATCCCAACTGTGGGAATAGAGCACTTCAGTCTCCTGAGTTCTCACTGTGGTACTCTGCACAAGCCTAAATTCACTTGCAATCCAATTACATTCACTTTACAATGAATGTGTAAACTTGATTTGTTTTACTGTCTAAAACAGGCCTGGAGGGAGGAGGCCCACGACTATCGGGACTATTGGGAAACTCAAGACTGACAAGCTCAACATCAATTAGATGGATCCCACAATTATGGAGCATTTGATAGAAGAATTAGAAAGTTTACTCCATGGCTGGAGTTGCATCTCATAGTTAAACTGGTGCAACTTTGTGTTTAGACCAGTCTACATGTTCACATGTGGCTCATACTGGCTTCAGTGGGAGGTGTGTGTGTGTGTGTGTGTACATGTACACACTGTTGTGGAGAGGCCTGTACTCTAAGTTGTTCAAGGCTCCTGCTGAAATCACAGATTGACATGACAATAAGCTGAAAGACCTGAGAAACAGGAGGAAATATTTATAACTGAAATCACCAAAATGTGCTTTGGTAAATTGGTTTGTGTTCACGGGATGAGGCTGCCACCCTTCTTGAACACTGTTTATCTGAAGGTCACTGAAAGAGTTTGGATGGACTGGAAAGAGCAAGCTTTACCGTCATGGCTGACATTTCCTAGGACCCCAGGATCCCCCAAGATCATTTGGCCTTCTTCCTGATCCTGGAAGACATCCTAAAGTTTTATAATGATGGTTATTACAATGGGAGCAAGCCAGTGATAACTTGATGCGAAATATTGCACTACACTTAACTATAGTCTTGTAACAGTAAACAAGGGTTTTATTAACATCTTATGCTGTTGCCAACACATGTGCATCGACAGGCAAAATTTAGCTCAGGCTACATCTTTTTTTAATGACTCTGTGACACAGAGGTCCATTGGTGCTGACAGACAAAGGGTTCACTGTTCTTTACAAGCAACTCCTGTCTCAGACTTGACAAACTCACTCCATCTAATACACCACCTCCATGGTATTTATCCATGGAAGGTAGCATATGAGATCACTACTGAAAGCTTGTAACTTATCAGCACTCAATCATTGCGAGATGTGTGTACTGGTAATATTTAAGGAATAATGTAACTATATTAAATTACACCCTAATGGTCTTGGCGTGAAAGTGAATCACCAGGGAATTATATGTCTGAGTGATGGCCCATTCAAGTGGGAGGGAGTTGTCACCCGTCCCCCGCTAGCCGATTACATAATGTATTACTCAGTTGTCCATTGTTGCAACAACCCAGAAAAGTCAATGGGAAACCATCAAAGATAAACTATAAACACTGAACCCACTTGGAAGTAAAAAAGAATGATATAACAGACAGGGGATTGCCCTGTCTGGGAATAAAGACAAAAGAAAGATTCAGTATATTACACAATGGAGACAGATGCTCTGTATCCATTAACTGAGGAGACATCTTGTTGAGCGGGGATGTCATGAAAGATTGGATCCTGGTTTCTGTGAAGCCAGCCAGCTCTACAACAGACTGAACTTTGGGGGGGAAACCTACTTTATTAGATAGGAAAAGGTAACTATTAATAAGTGTAGGCCTAGTTCACATTTAATTATTTTATTTTGTATCATAACCATCTGTTCCCATCATTCTCTTCTTTCTAGTGGAACTTCCATTCTTTCTTAACTAAAACTTCTTTTGTTTTATTACAAGTGCTCCCAAGTACTGTATGTTATGCAGGAGCAGTGATTTAAGATAAAACTGGGGTACGCTGCTCCTCTGGGAGCAGAGGATCTAGGGTTTCTGTGAGCAGCCAGTGTCAGGTTCTGGATATCACAGGGGAACACTTCAAGGGGTCTCAGGGACTGAAGTGCCCCTATTGCTAACCTGCAAGGCAAGGGCAGTGCTGGCATAACCTGAAGAAGAGTGCTTAAGTAGCTGACAGGCTGGTGGTGGCAGGGAGCTAACATTTAGCTACCACAAGCAAGACTCCCTTGTGCTAGCAGCAGAAGAGTAACAAGGTGACTCCCAGGCCTGGGTATCCCTGTCACAGACCCTCCCTTCACTTTCACCTGCAAACATTACATTTTCTAACCACAGTTGCCAGAACAGCCTGAAGGGATTGGAGACCAACTTAGAACAGCTAATTTGCATCAGGGACCAGCCCAGCCCAGCCCCTAAGGAGCCAAGGATCATGAAGGTGCATTTCCTCTCTTCTCAGACTTGTTTTTACCTAAACTTATCTGGCTGTTCCTACTCTGAATTTCTCCTTAAAAAATACCTTTCGAATCCTAGGTGTTTACACAATTTTCTTCCCCTTTAAGTAAGGCTCAGTGTGTTAACTATCTATTTGGTACAAATTTCTCTTAGTGCCTCAAATGTTCAGAATGTGGTTCAACATAAACTCTCTACTTCTGCCTAATTTTCCTCAGACCCAAGGAGTAATGAATGGTTTTATGTCCCTCATCAGCTCTGTAACTCCTCAGTGGAATTCTCCACTCTGACTTTTTAAGTTCAATCACTTTCTCAGGAAGCAATTTCAGGCTAATAATACTAAGAGTACTTTGCCTAGTGATTCCAGACAGTCATCTACATTCAAGGACCTAGAATAGAATATACAAGAGATTTTGTATTTTGTGTGTGTGTGTGTATGTGTGTGTGTGTATGTGTCACTTACACCTCTACCTCAATATAACGCTGTCCTCGGCAGCCAAAAAATCTTACCGCATTATAGGTGAAACTGCGTTATATCAAACTTGCTTTGATCTGCCGGAGTGCGCAGCCCCGCCCCCCCGGAGCACTGCTTTAATGCGTTATATCAGAATTTGTGTTATATCAGGTTGCGTTATATCGGGGTAGAGGTGTAATATCATAGCCTCAGAATCTTCTGTTATATTCATGCAACTGTTTCTGGATTGCTCTCTTTTAAATCTGTGTATCTACAGTATGTTCATCATCACTTTTATGTACATTTCAGTGCTTACTACTTTAATTGCTTGACCTTCCCTACAAGGAAATGAACGCTGGTACTTACCTTACTGATTGCCCTTGAAGAGTGCTTTGAGATCTCTGAATGAAAGATGATTCCTTTTAGCAGTACTGGTGGGGCAGTTACTGAATTAAAGCGCCGGAATCAGAGAGCAGTCCGTAGAGCGATGAGCAGATGGAGCTGCCAGGTGTCCCTACGGAAGACAGGTAGATGTGCGTCTGCGGTGGTGTCAGCAGAGACAAGGAGGAACAGGAGATGGAAGCTCGGATGGCTAGCAGCTGTCACAGGAGGGAGCACAACTATGAAGAGGATTGAAGAAGATCTTCTAATAGCCCATGATAGTGAAAAAAAAACGACTAAATGTTCAGCCTTAGCAATTAGAGGACACTGTTACGAGTTAAGGCTGAAGCTGGTGGTCGAATAGATGCTCTTCATTCAGGGTAATGTAAGAAACAGTTAAGCTCTTTTTTGGAGTGACAGATGAAGCAATAGGAGTCACCACCCAAAACACAACCACACGCAGGTGGGGTTAGAAACTGAGCTGTGTGGGCGGAGGGGTTTCACGGGTATTGTTTGACAGAGGTGAATATGTCTGCGAACAGAAGCACTCAGAAGCAACTAGAGAACCGGTAGAGAAAAGCAGCCAAAAACGCCAAGCAGACATCAAGAAAAGCACGGAAAACACAGTCCTGAGGGAAAGCAGAGATAGCATTTTACCCAAAAAACTCCCTGGCTGGAAAGAGGCTTGGAACTGTGAGCAGGGGCACTGTCTCCTACTGTTGGATTCCTCTGGGGTTCAGGGAAACAGAACTTTATGTACTTTCTTTGTAATAAACAGCATTGCATTACAACAGTACCTGACTCCATGATCAATTTCTCCTTCTAATGGAAACAACTCACAAGACCCCAAAGTTTGGCTAACCATTTGACTCAAGAGGGGTAACAATAGCGTTGTAACAAAGAGGTCCAATGTGATACATGCTCTTCTGGAGCCTCTAGCTAGCCTAAGAGCTGCAAGGGCTCAAGGAATACAGGGCCAAATGAAGCCAAATACAAAGTAGAAAGGATGGTCGAGTGGGAAGAGCACTAGACTGGGACTCAAGAAATCTGAGTTCAATTCAGACTTCCTGTGTGACCTTGGGTAAATCACATAATCTCTCTGTGCCTCAGTTCCATATCTGTAAAATGGAGCTAGTATATCTCTGCTTCAAATGGATGTTGTGAGGATAAAATCCATTAATAACTACAAGGCATTCAGATATTATGCTAATGGTGGCCATATAAGTACTGATCTAGAGTTAATTAGCAAAAAGAAAGAAACATACAAAAAAAGAAATCAGCTATACCTCTAAAATTGGTTCTCTTAGTAGGTCTTAAGAGTCCAGCATGTCTTTTCTTCACCAGGACTTGCCCAATACTACTTTTTCATTTGTCCTCTTTTATTTTATAGACTGGTGAGGGTTTACCAGCATGATCTTCCCTTGAAGAGATAGCCCATGATAGTGGGCTAGAACTGTTATTTTTAAAATGGATGTCAGTAATTATGTAAACTTCCAACAGATTAAAAGCTCTGTCCAGAGCAGAGAGAGTTTCTAAAAGTTCAAATCATAGGAGATTAGGGTTGGAAGAGACCTCAGGAGGTCATCTAGTCCAACCCCCTGCTCAAAGCAGGACCAACCCCAACGAAATCATCCCAGACAGGTCTTTGTCAAGCCGGGTCTTAAAAACCTCTAAGGATGGAGATTCCACCACCTCCCTAGGTAACCCATTCCAGTGCTTCACCACCCTCCTAGTGAAAAAGTTTTTCCTAATATCCAACCTAGACCTCCCGCACTGCAACTTGAGACCATTGCTCCTTGTTCTGTCATCTGCCACCACTGAGAACAGCCTAGCTCCATCCTCTTTGGAACCCCCCTTCAGGTAGTTGAAGGCTGCTATCAAATTCCCCCCTCACTCTTCTCTTCTGCAGACTAAATAAGCCCAGTTCCCTCAGCCTCTCCCATAACACATGACTCTAACAATTAACCAATATGCCTGATAAAAACAATCAAGGGGAATAAGTTTTTGTTAAGAAAAGCTGAATAATCATATCCCAAGTTTCTACATCTAGCCAATTTTGAGATAAGATGCTAAAAAAAACCCTCAAAACACCCTTCTCATGTTTAGAATTATCTCCAAGACTCCTTTTATAATTAACATCAGACTTTCCACACACAAAAATCCTCTTCTGGCAAGAGAAAATAATTGAGAAATTGCAGAGGGAAAGCAACTTCTTTTCAGAAAGTTAGAAAATTTGGGCTTACAATGGAAAACTAGTTGCAAACCTCACTATGGAATCACTAGAGGTTCCATAACATATTGGACATCTTTATTTTTAAGCTCTCTGCCTCACCATTTCACTTTATTTCATTTCAAGACTGTCAAACTGCTAGACTTGTAAACACTATTGGTGATGTCACTGAGAGCTTCTTTTACAAGCAGTAGAGCGGAAACTGTTAGCTCTTTTAGTTCTATTATATCTGAATACTGATCTGACTTTTGAGATATGCAAGGTGGTTCTATCCCTTCATACAGTCATTACGGACCATACTGAAAATTTTGAAAACATTAACAATAGAAAACATATTAGTTACAATAAAAGCAAAATCAGTTTATGCAGGTAGGGGGAGAGTTTCAAAGGCACAAATGGGAGTTTAGCACCCAACTGCCATTGAAAGTCAATAGGAATTGGACTCAGCTCCCATTTGTGTCTTTGAAAACCTCCATCTTAGGGTCCAATCCACCTGCAGAGAAGTCAACAGAGTGACTCCCACTCAGAGTCAAATCCACTGCTGCAGAATGGCCAATATGCAGTGAAATGACTGTGGGGACTGTAGTTATGTAGATGGTTTTACCCTCTCTGATATCTCAGCAATGCCAATAGCTTGTAGGAAAATTCAGAGGGATACTACCCGTTACATGATGGGTCAGGAAAGAAAATTTGTTCATTTTATTTCTGGCCAGCAAAATTCTGATGACGCTGAGCATCCACAAAGCCAGGATTCCAGTTCCTTGCGTTGTCAGAGTGAGACAAAGCAGCCAATGTATTCTGGTGAATGTAGCTCACCATGTATCTGAACGCTAGCCTCCTGCATGCCTTGGATCTCAGCCTCAAAGTAGCTTTCTCCCTGGGACCAAGGGATCTGAGCTGTGGGATGTGGCCAGGGAATTGATTGCAAACAACATAGATCTGCTGACCTTAATAAACCCTCCAGAACATGAGGTACACAGAGAATCATGGTTGCTACTACAGTGAATGGCTGCCTGTTTGAGCAAATACCCAACACCCTGCCCCTGAATTCAGAGTGGGAAATTCCAGTCCTATTTAAACAATGTTGGCAGCCTATACACTTGTAAATTTCACCCTTAGGAAACTGAAATGTACTTCTGGTAAACATCAGATTAAACCTTCAGAAAGAGTTTTCAACTGTATTGTCATCACTAATCATGTTTTCTCTTATTTGAATAGCAGAATTATTAAGCATTCAGGTTCAGTTAGGATCAATTATCAAATAGCTCATTTTGACACTATGTAAACTTCAGATCTGATTTTTTGTAAATGTTTTCTGAATGTGGACAGTCACCAGAAAAACAGTATGAAAGGTTTACATAAAGTGTTCAAGCCAGGTCTGTGTATCTTCATAGAAATGCCGGCAATAATATTACCATTCACTTGAATTTCAACTCTTTAATGACAAGTCCATTAGCTGAAAGTCTGTTTGAAATACAACCAGATGTAAACCTCACCATCCATTTTAAATAACAAGTCTTCAGTGCATTTCCCCCCTTACATAGAGTGCATGCATCATAGCAACATGGCTATACAAGCATACAGCATTACAATAGGAGATACTGCTTACAGTATCTGTGTGATGTTCATGAATTAGATTTTAGATAATGTTTTCACCCCTCAGCCAAAAGGCCGAGAAGCCTCCCACTGACAAAACTTCTATGACAGCAGATACGTGCTCTTTATCTACTTGACTACTTCTCAGACGGCAAGAAAACATAAACTGGAGGGAAATGTATGTTTCCCAAATTCTGCAGCACAGGCCAAATCTTGAGCCCAAGGCCCAACCCAGTAGCAAGGTTGCTCTCAATTGCACCCAACTGCCCATAGCGCCACAAGGCTGTTTTGGCAGCCAGGGATCAACAGAGCCAGCATAGGGGAACGCTCTCTGTGCTAATGCTGGGAGTGGGTTGATGAGGAATTCCACACCACCTGGACATTCCTTTTGTTTACAGAGGGGAAGCCTCAGGCGATTGGGTAGATCAGCTTTATGGCCCCTTTACACTGAGAACTCTGCTCATAGTCACTGCTACAAGGATCTTACAATCTGTGACATAAGAAACAAGACAAGCTGTGCTTTGCAAAGAACCTATTACAGTGTTGGGTTTGGGAGTTTTGATTTTTGCCAGAATATCCCAATGTTCTTCCTAAATTGTAATTAAAAAAACAACAAAATTTCACTGGGGGAACAAAAAAAAACCAAAAACAAAAACCCCAATATTTGCTATATTGTTACAAATAACAGCAATAGCATAATTATATTCTGTGGTGCGTCTAACAAGTTCTATAGAAAATCACTAGCTGTTCAAATGTGCAACTGTGTGTTAACATACCTTCCTAACAAAGCAAAAAAAAAGGACAATGATTCAATTATCAAAGTATGGAATGTTTTCCTTTCTTGTTCCCTAAAGACTTGAGGCAGTTTATGCACCTTTATCTGTCTAGGTACAGAATGACCTTTTAGGAACCCTTCAATAGTTTGGTAAGTGTGTCATTTCACAACTTTCAACAAACAGGTAAAGCTGAGAACAATTTCACTTCATGACCAGAAGAGTGTAAAGTAAGCTAGGATTTCTCACATAACCCGCTTCCTCGATCTCCTGAAGCTGTTATTCTACAGGCAATGCTTTTCCATACTGATAGCTCCAAGCCCAGAGAACTTACATTTTGTTTTCACCCATAAAAAATGCTAATTGTAGCAAAAACAAAAATCTCCTTTCTCTGCCCACTGTGCGACTTTGCTGGTTGGCATGAGCAGAGGGTGCTGAGCACCATTGCTGTGAGCAATGGGGAGGGTTGAAAAGAAAATCAATGGCATTTCTCTTTCAATTAAGTTCATTGTGATGCAGAACCACCTCCTCACACTGCAGAGCCTGCAAGAGATCAGTGCTGCAATCACTACCTTTTAGCAGCTTGCCTCCCTCCGTCTGGACCTGCACAAGCCACTCTCTGGCAGGGGATGGCAGTTTGCGCTGAAAAAGATTCCTTATAGGAACCAATGAAATATGCTGTCATAAATCACTGGCCTTCAGGTGAGGATGTCAGAGTGAGGGGAGGGGACTTAGGGCAGCTTTCAAAATGAGTCAGTTTATTTTGATGTCAAAATTACTGCTGTCTTTTTTTTACCCTTCAGTAAAAAGTTCTCTCTCCTTGGTGTCTCCCTGAGAAATAGCTGCAATACATATTTTGGTTTTTTGACCCTTTGGTCTTAGCAGCTAAATGGCCCCGATTGTGCCCAGGAAGGAAAGCTCAGGGGAACAAAATGTTCAT
>NW_020664407.1:1157842-1188789 GCF_002925995.2 Terrapene triunguis | reverse complement strand
AGCACCGCGCCGACCCCGGTCCCGGCCCTGGTCCCCGGCCAAGTGCCCGCGCCCCCGGCCCAGCACTGCGCCGGCCCCGCAGCCCCCGGCCCCAGCCCCTGCCGAGCACCGCACCGGCCCCCGGCCCCGCACCGCCAGGCCCTACCTCCCTATTTTCCAGGACATGTCCAGCTTTTTGGGATTTCCCCCCGGATGGGGATTTGAGGCCCAAAAAGCTGGACATGTCCGGGAAAATCCGGACATATGGTAACCCTAGGCTGGTTAGTCCTGGAAGGTGCAGAATGCTCCTCTCAGGTGAGGAGCACCCTCAACTCCTATGGCAGCACATCCTAGGGTGCTCAGCACATTTCAGAGTAATACTCTTAGGGCCTATGATCACATTTCCCACTAATGGCTGGCCCCAGCAACTACAAGATCTTTCTACTTTCTCACAGCTAAAGCAGATTTTACTTAGCTCAAGTGTGAAGGAGCTTATGTTTCACTGCGGCAGGTCCCAGGACTCAAACCCAAATGATGCACATGATGTTTAAAGGTGTATGTGGTCACAGTTTATTACAAAATCAGAAGACAAGAGAATGATCAGTGGTCTCAAAGACACCAAGGGATTTTGTTTTAACCTGTGGAAAGATCATTAATGCCCTTGACGAAGGCAGCCATGGTCTTCATGTGTTCATTAGCTCATGGAAGTGATTAAATGCACAAAATTTAACAAAAATCTCACAGCCCCCTTCCACCCATGTCTATGTTCATCCCCTCATAGCATTACCACACTAATTCACTCCATGGGGCAAGATTCTAAGGGCAAGTCCCCAAAGAGGCTGTCTGACTATTTAGATGCCATACCCTTCTAGGAAAGAGAAGGGCATAATCCCACAGAAGTGTTCTTGACATTTCTAATTGCAACCTGCTAAGCAGCAGCTGCCATGTTTTCACTATGATGTTTCAGAAACTCTTGGTTAGCCAGAAACAAGGATAGAGAGATGCTGGAGAGGGAGAAAAGATTTTGATATGTGCATGATTAGTAAATGTGTGCATGATTGACTCCATGGAATATCTAGCTGAGAGAGAGAATACAAGGTGATGGTGATCAACAGCTACCCTCTCTTAGACAGATGACTTTCCTTTCTGGACTGTTGAGTCATTCACTTTTAATACTGCGTCACTGAACAAGTAGCACAGTATGCTGCTACTTTTTGCCTACACAAATACATACCCATTTAGTCCAGTTGTTGTTCCACATCAAACATAGAATAACTTACCCAAATACAGTTTCTGAACAATGATCGTTTTTGGTAGAGTAACAAAGAAGGACCTTTACAATTTGGAAGGAATGTTCACTTTTGGTCAAGCCACACTCACTTGGAGCTTCATCCAACTCCTATTCAAGTCAATGAGAGGCTTTCCATTGACTTAATTGGGACCTAGATATGTCTCTTTATGAGTTCTATCTTCCTAGACGTGTCTGTAGCCAATGGCAGCTGCTACAGAACTCAACACCTCTGAAAATCAGGTTATTAGTGTTCTTCCAGGTCGATTCCCAGAGAAGATAATTCTAGAGAGCATCACACACCGCAGACCATTTACTCGTCTCTTTCAAGATGTGCATTAGTGCATTGCAGGGCAAAATTTTACCTTATATATTTTTCCTCCCTAGATTTAGCACTTTTCTGGCAATGACTATCTCATTTAAGTTCATTGAGATGCACACATGTGAATCTAAATTGCCTGTGCTCTCCTCAAACTACACATAACTAATTAACACATGGATATTTTTTTTCCAGCTCTGAAGTTCCTTTGTAACTTTGGTTATGTTACTGAGGGCTGATGAAGTGAAAAATTAAAATTTAGAAGAGCATAAGTGTAGGTTTTCATGACAGCTGGCATCAGATAAAGCTGGTTATTTTAATGTGTTTCTCGAAGGAATCATATTGACTGTTGTAAAGAAAACTCAGAATGGAATTTCAGTTGCTGAATTCCTATTTTAACTGAAGGCCAATAGCTGCTATGGCAATAGACATTCGTCAAATCAATAAAATAAATAAATGAAACCGAATACTAATCCACAAAGGGATCCCTGTTTCCACTGCAGTCAATAGGAGTTTGGCCATTGACCTCAGTGGAGCAGCAGCAAGCCCTGTGTGGGATTGTTATTGATATATAATGCAGTTACAGACCTTGTGCAACTAGCTCCTGTAATGGAAATGTCATTGTGGGCCAGAGTCCGACCTCAGTTACTCTAGCATAAATCTGAAGTAACTCCAATGGAGCTACCCCAGAGTTACACTCAAGTGATTGAGATCTATAGCTGGCCCACAAGATCTATTCAGAATGGCAGAAGGATGTCAAACTGAGACAGGATGCGTTCAACTCACCAAATTTCCATATCCAATACCCTACCTGGATTTGGCTGACTAAGACAAAATATCCAGTTTGGGATGTCAGTTCTTTCCCAGCCCCACCTATGCCATTCAGGTCTGTGATGAAAGCACTGGGGTTCACCTCATCCATAGAACCTTTATATTCTCATCCATGGTATACGTCCCTTGAAAGAAAACACCCATCTAGGATGACAGAGACACAGTTTTCCAATGGGACAGCTTTTCTGAAACCAGCCCACTCCTAGCAATGTCCATGGGCACCTGAAACAATATCTTCTGTGCCAAACATAATGGAAGTGGGTGTGTTCTCCATCTGGATGGAACACTGTGGGCTCACATTTAATTTCTGAGCTTGGTCGGGCTCATCAACACTCTCATTACAACACTGTATTAAGAAGTGGCTGAGCTGGTGAGAAGCAACATCCTTCAGATAACAAAATTAACAATCCCTGCTTGGAATTTTCTGTTTTCCACATGTATCAACGAGGATTGCTGATTGGCTGTGAATGATCATATTTTTAAGAGAGACATTGTTTTCCTTACAACCATGGCTGGCAAAAATTTTACGGTGGTCAAGTGAGATTTTGTAAGTCAACATTTCTTTTCAAAAGACATTTCAAAAAGTACAAACATACATGTAGGCTGAGCTTTCCTAAGGAGCTTAATGGAGTTAGGTGCTCAGGCCCAGCTCCTCAAAGATATTTAGGTGCCTAACTCTCATTGAACTAGTTTATTTCCCAATACTCTATATTCTACTCTTGGTCCTCAGTTCCTCACTGCCTTCCCCAGCTTTGCATTTTGAATCACCACAACAGTTTACATTCATAAAAATTCATTTGGCTAACAATGATTTGCATTTGTATGGTTTACAGTGTATACACACACATAGCAATTTCATAATGTGACACAACTTTAATGTAGATTAGGGTCAAATTCTTTCCTCAGATGCACATGCCTGCCTGACTCCTGTTCAGTACAAGTCATACACATCCAAGGGTAAAACTAGACCTGTGGTTAACCAGGACTTTCAATTAACTTTCTGAAGATTGGCCAGTAACATAAATCCTAAAATATGTGACCAGACAATTCCACTGCACCCCCAATCTAGAAGGTGTTCCGTAAACCCCGCCTGTCACATTTTCAGTGTGTTCATGCTCATTTTCTACTTAAATAAAGTCTTCAGGATCTCACAGTGGATTGGGGTAATTTCAACTGGGCATCAGTATTGGTTTGTATTTTCTGTCTCTGGCCATCTTCCTCTAACAACAGAACTAGCTGGAGGTTATGAGCCTCACTATCTATGGCTTGCTGTCAACAGATATGTCCTTTCTAGACTGTGTAATCCAGTACAGAATGCAATTAGTAATAGTATTTCATTCAGTTAGAGTTGTCAACAAGCATAGCTTTTTGTAACAGAGATAAAGATGGATTCCTGACCTGAGGAGCTTCCAGTCTAAGGGCTAGATCATACCTCTATGGCACATGTCAGAAACAGGGCTACACAAGGAACAATGGAAAGCAGAATTCCTCCTTGACCTCCACAGCATGCAGAGGGACTGCAACTACTACTAAACCACTTTACAGGGTACAGCTTCTTCCCCCGCCACGAGCATTGGTCCCACTCACAGAGCAATTCGTGTAAGGTGTCAGAATCGTGCTTCGATCTTTGACCATTTTTAGACTCTGAAATTCAAAAGTCTTTAAACAGTGTTTGATTGTGCTTTTTTTTTTTTTTTTTTTAAATGTTCACATGGCCTCACACTTCCAGGTTCCAACCAGAACTGGAAGCACCGGAATTAGAAACGGCCTGAGCCATGAAGTTCAGATCTGAATCTATATTTGGAAGGGTCTGGAGCGGCAGTTTGGTCCATTATAATGATAGAGTGCAAACAGAATGTTCAGATACAGCTGAACTTCCCCAAAGTTCAAGGGTATCCAGAGGTGGTTTGGCTTAGGATCATTTCTAGCTGGAACACCACGAAACCCACTGCTCTTGTGTTCCAGAAACAGAAATGCCAGATATCTCACAGAAAAGCCTGCTCTCAAGAGATTTTTGACCCAGTTTGTCAGAGGTGCAGATAGCTCTGAACTGTTAAACATGGATCTGAAATTTTGAACCAATCAGAACTCTACAATCTGTTTGATTTGCATGTTGGAAATTGTCATATAGTCATTTTCAAAGCAAGTTTTACGTGTGCTATGGTCAAAAGTAAGTTCAAGACAAGACACATCATATTAGCTAAGCCCTAACCTGCAGCTAGACCTTGTTTACCCTTAGGGAAAAGTAGGAGATACAAGTATGATTAAAAACAACAACAACCCAGCAACCACAAACCCTTATCAGCATGGCATGGGAGTGAAAATGAAAATTCCTCCTGCTGCAGCTCTCTCAGTCCTTGTACTCTTGATCTTGTCACTTCCCTTCAATCCTGGTGCTTTTCCAAGGGTGCTTTTACACACTGACCAAAATACAAGCAGCCCAGCTTTAGGCTGACCAGCATGTACAATGTTTCCATTCAAGCACCATGAGCCTACAGCCCATCCATCCCCTTTTATTTGCTGCTAATGCACTAAATCAAAGACCTATCTAACTGATCTTTGCAGGAACAATGGCAGAATTCTACCCTATGGTATATCTATCTCTGTTGGCGGTATTTCTAGAGCAGCCATTACCACAACATTTGAATGCCAGATACTGTATTAGCATTTTTGCCTTAAATCCAGTTTAGATTCAAATATCGCTACTGGAGAGAGCTTCTAACACTTCCCTTGAGAGACTATTTAACATCGTGAGAGTATACCTGTGATGTAGGGACTTGAGCTTTCCTCAGCAGTCTAGAGACCTGATTCTATCCTTAATTCTGCCATGAAATCACTTTGGGACCTGACAAAAGACACTTTCCCCTACAGTGTCCCTATCTGGAAAGTAGGGGTAATGCTGCTTATCTACCTCTGTTAATCAGTTTGAGGTCTATGGATAAAAAGGTGTTTTATAAGTGCAATGGGTTAATTGCATGTTAGTATTATTGTATTAACAGATCTCACCATCAAGAGTTTTACTCTTGATTTCATGTAATTGCTCCTAGTTGTACTGACTCACTTAACCCTAAATAATCCCTCTCCCTTCTTGGTGACCTTCAGACCCTTGTAGACTGTCATGCCTCCCACCCTCTTACTTACTTCTAAGCGTATTGCTTAGTCCTCTTCCATTAAGACCATGGGGAAGTGAAGGGCTGTTCTTTTTTAAATAATGCTTCTCAGGAATTGCTGGTATAAGGAACTGCGCTATGCAGCACTCACTGCTGCTAGAGTAAAACTACTTAATTATATTTACTCATTAGGAGCAGAGGGATTCAAAATCAACAGCAGCCCTCACATTGCCTATATCAGCCAGCCTGCAACGGGCTGCTGAAACAGGGGTGGGAGGAGCTGATTTGGGGGCAGTAATTTTGTGGTGGGTGGATCTGACTGAGGGGTAGTAATTATGGTGGTGAAGGAGTGGCTAATCGGTGGGAAGAGGAGCTGAGTGGAGGGGTCCTTTTGAGCGCCGAGATGTGGGCGGGCGCTAGCTCGCCCACTGCTAAAAGCCACTCCCCCAGTCTAGGGAGGAGCTACTGAACCCAGAACCCAACCAAGTTTGGAGGACAACGAAGGCAATAACGGGAACAGGCATGGGGGTCAAAGGACTAAAACCAGGGAACCAGAAGGGGACACTGAGCAGAGAACCCCTGAGAGAAGGGGTGGTAGGAAGACATGGGCAGGATTTGGTAATTTTGTGGTGTAGCACCTGAGTGGGAGTGGCTACTTTGTGGTAGGGAGAAGCTAGGTGGGAGCTGGTAACTACAAGCAAGTGAAACCCTTAGGGCCGCTGTGTTCAGTGTAGCTACACAGGGTCCAATGCAGGGCAGAAAGGGGCCCTTGGTAGGCAACAGCAGCAGAACATCTCCATGAGCTGCTTGTGTTTTCTCCCTCAGCAGACACAGGCTTTCAGTTTGCATTAGCCAGAGCCAGCACTCGCTCTTTTGGCATCCTAGGGCTACTGCTACCTCTGGGCAAGTGGGCCACATTTAAAAGGGAAACACTCCCCCTAGAGAAGCTGCCCCACCTAGTGGGAAGGTGGCCAGGTGGGAGCGTCACCTAACAATTAAATGCCATAGGCATGTACCTATGTAGCCTACCCCAGCACTGGCAGCAGGTCCCCCTCTCCCTTAGGGGGAAGATACCTGTGTAACCCCCCCCAGGATCAAGTGTGTGTTATACACCCCCCATTTTGGGCCTAGTCCACAGGGGGGCTTTTTAGGTCAAGCTGTGGAGCCTGGTGTTTTCAGCTCCTGGGTTCAGTCCCCAGTATGTTAGCCAAGATAGCAACATGCACGCTCTACTGAGCTGAGCCAGAGCTCAAACCCTTGCCTAGGCAGGGGTGCTGACAGACTCTCACCAAATGTGCCCACTCCCTTGGCCTCATGCCTTGAGCCTCACACCTGGGGTGGTGAGGGCAGCGCAGCATACAGGGCCCCAGGAGAGGGTGGGGATGGGGAGGAAAGGATGGCACTGCAAGGGCACTGGTTTGCCTGGACAGCTCCCTTATTGTCTGGTGGGAGCATCCCTCTGCCTAACAGGAAAGCTGCCCCTCCTCCCCGAGGATGGACTAAGGAGCTGGTCAGAGCAGGACCCGCAGCATCCACTTCTGTTTGTGCAGCCCCTAGCTCTGATCTGCCTCAGGCCCCAGCCACCGCCCTAATACACACAGTAGGAAAGAAAAAGGCAGATCCGGCAGGCAGGCCCTGGTCTCCCTCAGGATTCAGGGCAGGCAGCCTGGCAGAGATTAACCAGCTCAGCAGCCCTCCCCATCTTCATCCAGGTGACGTGATAGAGGAGGGATGGGGGGAGACTCCTGAATCCTCCGCCCACTCCTCACTGCAGGGGCCAACCCGGGCAGACCCAGCAAAAGCCAGTCTCCCACCCCCGCTGCTGCAGAGAGGGGGAGGACGGGGAGGGGGGTTTCTTCAGTGCTATCCCCACCCACGCAGGGAGGGAGAGAGACTCTTCCACAGCAGAATATACCCCTACTTGTCCCCCCTCCCTCCTGTCCCCTGGAGCGCTGCAAACCTCCCCACAGCCTTTCTGGCCCCCTCAATATCCTCACCTGGTAACAAATCGATGGCTAGATCTCTCCCTAGCCGCTCCTGTTGCTCTGCAGGAGAGAGGGATCGATGGATAGACAGGTTCGCTGTTTGCAAACACCTCCCTCATTGGATTTGCATGCCTTAGAAAGTATTATTTTTGCACCTCCTGGCTAAAAAGAGGAAACACACGTCATGTCCCTCCCATCTAAAATAATATTGGACGCTTTGTGCTAGCAGCCTGCATCCCCAGAAAGCCCCAGCTGTCCTGGACAGAGATAAGATTTAATGTTGGGGTCTAACTACTTCTACTTTCCCGATCTATTTGCCAGTTGCAGCCCCGTCCGTTATGTAACAAAGCAGCAATGCAGCTGCATCGATTCAGACAGCACAAAGGGCAGGTATTTTATAATACGTTTTAAAAAAAACAAAAAACCCAGAGGGCTGGAGAGCGAGTTACAATCGTGTGGAGCGATTATTCCACAATAAAAAGAGGGGGGAGCGCGGCAATTTTGCAGGCCACTCCTCAGCAATGCCCTAAGTAAAAACAATGCCATCGGCAGAGCAATGCAAATGATTTCGGGTTGTTTATATACCCAGGGCTGTTTGTTATGATTTAGCTTAGGCTCAGCACACAAGAGCCAAGCCAGCCTGCTGGCAGCCTGTTCAAGGCCAGGCTTTAGCCCCCCACGATGTCGCCTGTTGCTCTTGAGGAACCGGCCCGCTCTGCAGGGTGAGGACAAGCCCGCAAGGATCACATCGAGAGGTCGGTGCGTGCCATACACAGAGAGTGTGAGGCGGGAAGCTGGACGCAGCTGTTTAGTGGGGGGAGAGAGGGGGGAGATACGCACACGGCAGGCTTAACAGAAGCTGCCCTGCTTGTCAGGCGCTTGCGGCAGTGTTTGGCCATGGGGACGTGTTAATAAAGATGGCAGGAGTTCCTCACGGGCCAGCTCCTTCTGGTGGGGCTTTTGTTTGTTGTTGGTGCTGTTGCAGGCGCGTGGAGAATCCAGGGCTCCCCTAAAGTCCTGCAGGGTCACACCAGCAGCCAGCAGCCCGGGGGAATTTCACCGAGGGGAGGAGATTTCGTGGCGATTAATGGCAGAGAGCGGGCTAAATCCAGGCTGGGATGCCTATAAATGGCGTTTCTCCTTCCAAGGTGCACATAAAAAAAAAAAAAAGAATCCGTCAGTGTCATTCCCCCACGTCAGGGCTGGTGGTGGGCGTGAGGCTGTACTTCCTCCGCCCCCTGCTAATGGAGTGAACCATTCCCAGCTCTCTCTTTCTCCATCTCCCCCTCGTCTGCAAAGTCTCCGCTGCTGGGAACTTGTTGGCAATGCCTGTTTTTCAGCTTTCCCCCACGTTTTCCAAAGTAACTATTTAAAGATCTGCAGTCGCAAATGGTTTTACTAAATGTAGGATGGGACTTAAGTTGAACGGCAGATATATTTCTCTGATCCTTGCTGTACAGATAGGTAAGTGGACCTCCAAATTGTGTCTCAAGTTGTCTGCACCAAACCCCATTTGATGCATGCAGAAACGGAATGTCTAAATAACCTGAAATGATTGGCATGATTCGCGGCGAAGGGACCAAGCTATGTACTCTCCTCGCTCGCTCTTTTTAACGGCATTTTCGTGTTTATTCAGGATGCCAAGCGCTGAAAGAACAGCTTTTCCGCAGGAAAGGGAACGAATTCTTATTCCTCTTGAACCACTTTTGCTCTTCCTTATTGCAAACCAGACGGATGAAATGCTCGTTAATGGTTAGGTTGCTTTCTTTTTCCTTCCCTCCTCTCCGGGAACGATTACATGCATATTTCTTTCTAGATATATGCCACGGACAATTCAGTGGTTCCAATGCTAGGACATTTATTTCTTCCCTAGAGGGGCAGAAGGATGAGATAATGGAACAAAATGGCTAGAGAGAGGTCTAACTGGAAAGTTTATTTGCAGGCAACCAGGGATGTGCAAAGGGGTCGCAATGCTGTCTTTTGGTATGTTAGGGCTCTCCCAGCTGCGGTGAATGTTTTTGTTAAGTGTGGTGGTGAAATAAAAACAAAATTTAAATCTTATTGCCTGAGCATTAATTTTGTGTAAACTAAGAGAACCTCTGTCACTAAAGCAGAGGTGCAAAATGCCTATTCTTTGGGAGTTACTTAAAATAGCACAGGTTTCCCTCCACCCTAGTTTGTGTGTGTATATATATAATATAGATAGATAGATAGATAGATAGATAGATAGATAGATAGATAGATAGACGTGTGTGTGTATTTCTTCTTACTGTTGTTTGGGATTTTGTTGTTGCTAGGTTTTGTTTATTAGATAAATTTTGTTCAATGTTTCCGACTAAAGTATTTTCACAGTTACAAATATTAAAACAGCTTTAAAGTTAGCAACTCCTTTCATTCTGCATAAGGAACTAATAACAAAAAAAAACCCAAAGAAATTCCCTAGCATTATCCAAAAATGATCTTGGATTAGAAAATAATTAAAACACATCCTTTATCGATACATTGGCAGATTACAAGAGAAACCCTTAAAAAGATTTTCTGCAAAGGAATTCTGTCATAATAAAAAATGCTCAGTTTTGCTGTTTAAAAATCATTTCGCTCTGTCGCTTTCCTCGCTAGCCGATCTCTGCAGCATTGGGGCGGGGGGAGCGTGGAGAAAAGGCAAAACGCGATGAAAATAAATTTCGCATCGATGGGGGGGGGGGAGGAAACCCTTGAGACGAAACATTGAACTCGGGAAAATGTGGCTAGAATTTGCCAACCTCAAAATTCATGTCATTATTTCAAACAATCAGAATAATTTCAAAGGATGATGAACGCTTTGCAAAACCATTTTTCAGGACACATGGCCTTTTTAAAACTACATTTATTTTTTTATAAATGTATTTATTTATTTATTTGGAGATTGGAGGAGGATGTGAGGATAGGAAATTTTACCAAGAGAGGCATTTATTCGCCGTGAATTTTACATATTTTTGGCACTTTATGTGCACTAGATCGTTCGAAAACGTGCAGGAATTTCGAAAGTTCCGATAAAACCAGTGCTGCAGACCTCAAACATTATTAAAGTGTAGATATTTTTGGGGTAGTGAGGAAAGGGATGAATTTTCGGATCTTATAGTCTCTTCGGAGAGCAGTTTGGTTTTATTTTACGCCGAAGTATTTATTACTATTTTGAAATAAGGTGCCACCTCTGTTTTGTAAAGAGAATAAATGCCACATCCAGTGTAGAAGTGTATTTACCTCTTCTGGTGAATTACTAAAGGGTTCGTATGAAATGGAAGTTTGTCGCATTAGTTTGGTGCCCCCCAAATGTATGTACATCTTTGCACCAATGCCTTGGTCCTTATGAATGGCTGGAAGCTCTCCGAACTACTGACATTTTGACAAGAAGGGTGGCTGAGGGAAGGAAGCGGGGATTGCAGGAGCTTGGAAGGAAGGTGAGACAGAAAGACAGATGATGCGGGGAGTAGACGGAGCTAAAGAGCGTGTTAAATGTGGAGAATAAGCTGCAAAATTAAGGAATGCAAAAAGGATCAATTATGGATGGATCCTTTCGCCCTTATGCGTTGCCGACGGGCTGCACTTTCCCCTTTCTCTTTCAAACGACCTAGTTCAAGAGAAATCCCATTGTTGTGTAACTCGGGAGAAACCCTGTCTCGTTTCTTAAAGCACAATTGCCCCCAAAGCCGCGGACAGCGACAGCATGCTAACACTGCAATGAGCTGTACGTCATTTCGCTCACGCGCCCGCGTGTGCTTTGAGCAGGCCTCTCCTGCCGAGCACGAAGGCAGTACAATGGCACTTAGGAATTATTATTGTTGCCATCGCATCTTGGCGCGCCCGGGAGGAGTCGATTCATAGGGCAGATCATTTGGGAGCCTATATTTTTAAGAGTGACTTGTAGCATTTTGCCGCTTGGAAGTGGCGTTTTCGCCCTCCTCGTTCGCTTGCAAGGAGGGATCGCGATGGCTTTTATAGGACTTTTCTCTCTCTCTCTCTCTCTCGGGATGTTCTCAGCTCTGCTATTTGTTTGCATGTTTTGTACCGTAGCCAATGTCTGCACCACCACCCCCTCCCCGCGTGTTTTGACGTGCGGGTGGGCGGCGGTGGTGAGGGGTGTGGTTACTAAATCAGGTTAATGATGAATCAAACGGGGAGGGGTGACGGGGTTTCTGAGTTGAAACGGAGCCTTTTGGAGCCAGCCACTTACTTGGTAATTGGAGCGCCTTAAAAATAAGCAGCCATGCTCCCCAGGGGAATCTCTAGGGCAGAGTTTCTTACGGTTGCAATTCCAGGCTCCCAACCCAGTGTGTGCCCCCAGCACTTGGGGCAGGCTCCTGAAAGCAGCATGTGAAAATGGCAACTCCCTTAACCCGATTACTGTAGGTGGCTAAAGATGCACTGCATTGAGGGGAGGGGGGGAGCAGCTGAGAGCCCTGAGCTCTGTTGTTCAGGATCAAGCCAGTGATCAATTAAACCAACAAGCCTCTAATTCCCTTTCATTTGCAGCGGGATTGATAGGGATAAATAGCCCGTATGCTAGCGAATCCCAGCCAGTCAGCCAGAAATTGTATCTGGTGGTGGTGTTTTTTCAAACAGACAAATCAATTGAGTGAGTCCTGAACATGCAGGCAAGCAGAAAGCGAGAGAGAGAGACCAAACCACAGTGACCCTCCTACTCCCCTCAGCACCACTGCACCAGGAGAGGCTAGTGGCTGGGAGGGATTTTAGAGCTAATATCACTTGAAAGGTATTTACAAAAAATCTTCCCAGCAAGACAGCCTGGCTTCCCCTTGCCTGAAAATCCACTCTATCCCTCAGCACGGTGTGGATTTCATTGCAAGGGGAAGAGATCGAGAGGGAGCACCTTCTTCCCAGCAGGGTCAGTTTTGTGTGTGGCTAGAGACAGAGCGCCTGGTTGATGGACTCAGCTATAGCTAGACAGTTTTCAGAAACTTCTAGCCCTCTAGGCAGAGTGGTACATAGAGGAGCTGAGGTGAAGTGAGGTAAATGATGCTCTTCTGTCTCCACGTCGATCCATCTGGCTATGGACAACATGTCCAGAGACACGCAGTCTGACATATAAACCACAGGCGTCTCTCTGGCACCAATCTAGCTGCAAAACTACGACATAGGTGAGAAGTAATTTTACACACACACACACACACACCCCTAGTATGTGACTCTAGCACTCACTCAATCGGTGGATTACACAGGAGGGCATTTTCATTTTTTTTTTTCAAACAGCGTCTCAGTGTGTGCCAGTGAACAGCAAAATCCGAAAGGTGCAACATGGGAAATATAGCCAGGAAAAGATTTTAACCGTGGAAGAATTCATTTATCTTACTAGAGATTGCAACCCACAAACTTTTCGTTCCCACCCCACGCTGTTGCACCATCAGAGGGAGAAATATACGTGAGCCGTAGCCTTTTGCGTGTTTTGTGAATGTTTTCCTCTCAGAGAGGTTTCATTTTCCGCAGCTATTTACCCAGTTAACACTGAAATAATGAAGTGCCCTTATCAGAGTGTCCGTGTGTGTCTATACGATCGGAAGCAGAATGTTATAACAATAAAACGCATCCCGGGAAAGGAAAGAATTAAATTGAAAATTGCGTTTAATAAACAACCTAACGGTAATCAAGACTGTAGTGGGCCACGGTACTGTAAACTAGATTCAAACATACAACGGGAGAGCGAGAGATGGAATAAGAAATGACGTGCACACACACACACAAATCAAAGGCACAAACCCACTCCCTGAATGCCTTTGACTCTAACCCTGTTGTTCTCAGCACACTTGCCCTCATTCAAAATTAATCCCGTCTGCTGGTGAAAATGCCCAAACAGGAAAGCTGGCTTTGTGTGCTGAGAAGGAAGCAAAGCGGTTTGCAACCTGGTGGGTGCACAAGAATGGCAGATCTTCCTGTCACGGTCACGACTTTGATCCCTCGTGTATGATGGTGGTGGGGGACGGGTTGGGGAGGGGTTGAATGTAGCTCACAGACATGTGGGGGTTGAGTGCTGTACATCGTTACTGTGTTGGGATCTGTCCGGGCTGATGTGGTGCTGATCTGTTCCCCAGCGTACCTGGTGCAGGCGGTGAGAGCAGCGGGGAAGTGCGATGCGGTCTTTAGGGGCTTCTCGGACTGTTTGCTCAGGCTGGGCGATAACATGGCCAACTACCCGCAGGACCTGGACGACAAGAGAAATCTCCAAACGATCTGCTCGTAGGTCTTCCTATTTCGTTGTTATTCCTCGTCACGGATCGCCAGGGTTACATTCGGGGTGGTTATTCGAAAAGAAAATATCACTGGCCGGGCTGAAAATCCCGCTCTAATTGCTGCTGTGAGTGTGGCTCTCTGCGTAAAAAGAAAGGGATTTTATGGCGCTGCAAGGTGCTGCCCTATTTTCAGTTGTCCATGGCCTGAGTTGGCCTGACCTCCGTCCTTATTTCTCTGCAGTCTGAAGCGCCAATCAGAGCAAAACTGTACTGCGAGGAAAGATTTAACCTGCGCTGTAGCTGGGCCATTCCGTTCGTTTCCCCGCTGACTATAAGAAGAACAGGAGTACTTGTGGCACCTTAGAGACTAACAAATTTATTAGAGCATAAGCTTTCGTGGGCTACAACCCACTTTGGCTTCTCTTCTCTTTTTCTTGCCCTCTGCATTTTTTTGTAAAGCCGATGGTCCCTTCCCAGTTGATCTGTTCAAGGCCCCAAGTGTGACATCCAGCGTTAGCTGTCAATGCAAACAGTCATTTACATGGGTGGTGCTGGTGCTAATAAAAATGGAGGTCGGAACTCCAGCATGGGGTTGGCAACATTTGGCTGGTACTGGCTCTTCTTAAAGGCCGGTTTTGTTGCTAACGAATTGCCTAAAATAGGATCGTTTTTGCAAACCACCTAAGCAGCGAAATTCTAGGGCTACGTTTATTCTTCATTGACTCTCCTGATTCTTTATTTCTTGTGGGTCGCGTTCTGATTTCCTTACTCTAGAAATGTGGGACTGTTTTTTAAATCAGCTGCTAAGCAACACGATTAAAGAGATCAGAATCTGGCCCCGGAATTAAACATAATAAATTAAGATGACAACAATGCAATCGAATATACAGAGAAATAATAATAATAATAATAATTAATAATTAATAAATAGCACCTTGCTGCCTTATTAGAGAGAGTTATTTCCCCACGATCATTCAGATCTAGTTAGTTTCATTTGTAGAGTTAACATTATTGCTTAATAAGGTGTGAATAATGATTTGGGCTCGTAGAAGAAATAGTCGTGTCTGACGAGACTGGCACTGAAATGATCTCTGCAGGCTGAGACACTGGGATGGTGTCGCTGACAAACTTTCAGTCCTTGTGGAAGGAACACTAGGCCAGACCGGGCAGGGAGTTTATCTTAAGCACAAGTTTCAATTGAAGTCATTGCAGAGTTTTGCTTAGACTCCAGACTAGCGCCTGGGTAGGGGTCCATTGCTTAAGGAAATGTGAATCTTGATTTATTTCGCCCACATTAAAAAAGCGTTGTCTCCCATTCCTGACTCTTTACTGGGGACATATGAAGGTTGTTGGTGAGAATAGGAGGATAAGAGCTAATGCTTCATTTCTAAGAACTGTCCATTAAGGGGTTCTTTGTTTGAAGATAGTAACGCACCGTTTGCATTTTAATTTAATAAAAAAAGAAATCCGTTTATAGGATTTCCCTAATTGCTGTTTTCCTGCATAATCCTGAAATATCCGGCAAAATAGCCACATTTAGAAGCCAATGCGGTGTCATTGGAGTATAAAGTCTTTCTTGAAACATAAAAAAAAATGTCAGAAAACAATGTACATTAAACGGAAACATTTTTTAAATCAAGACATGTTAACCCAAAAGACAATGTTGTGAAACCCCTGTGACTTCTCTTTCTGTCTATATATTTCTGATCGACGGTAGGCTGCTATCTGCAGCGTCTACAATGCCGGTACGTGGCTTTAGTGGCCAGCTGCAATGTACCTGCTGAGCTGCATGTAGAATAAATACAGAAATAAGGGCCCCATCGTTCTAATTTAAAGTCTTTGTCCTAGATACTGTTCAGGAGTTAGCTTCTTGTCCAGTGCCACCGGCCTGCGCCTGATTTCTGTAGAGGTTTCTCTCCCCCTTTCTCTATGCCAGTATGTGTATTGAAAGAAGATCAGGGAAGATTTAATTTTCCTTTGGGAGATGCAATTATAGCAGAAATACTGCAGGAGAGGCACACTCTCAGCCTTCTTGGCATCTCAATATCTCATTATTTATTACAAATGTAGCAAACACTGGAGTCTACAACCAGTGTAGAGTGCTCATAAATTAGAATCTGCAGGACTGCTTAAAAAAATAACCGAAAACCGAGCGCCTACCTGGAAAAAACAAACAAACCAGAGAACAGTTCACAGAGGCCACGCTGATTTTAGATAACCGAGACCACTACACAGAGATCTGCCAGTCTCCTCTGAAATGAGACAATCCTGCTTGGAGTTTAGATTTAGCCTCGAGATCTGGTTTTGGTTTGAGTGAGAAAAATGGGGAAACAGTTTAGGAATATTGGAATTTTTTCCACGGGGGGTGAGTGGTTTCTTATTCTAAACACTGAAGGATCCTGGGCTCACTTAAATCACTGGACAGACTTCCCCTTTGTCTCCAGTGGGGCTTTGGATTAGGTCAGGATTCTGAAATCACAGGCATACCGTCCCTGTAATTTCAGAATCACTGACCTGGCGCCTATTCCAAAGCCACTCGGCATTCTGCAGAGAGGTGGCTGGTTTTCTGTGCAATGAGGTCTCGATCTAAAGCCCTCTGAAGTCGGTGGAAGGTTTTCCTAGATGGGATCACCAACGAACGCGGTGCTTTTCTGTGAAGTAACTTTGCTTTAGGATCTTTAAACTCTGGCCGATTCCATCGTTCTGGAGGAGTAAAATCAAAGCTCACCGCACAATAATACAGTTCATCAGCATCAAAACCAAAGAACGCTCTCCAACAATAATCATGCTAGGCAATAAATAAATATCATAATCATTACAGCTAAGAAACACGCTCCTTAATAAAGTCCGACAGTTAAAGAAGGTTAATAATAGGCACCTTGCTTTTTGTGGCTGTTTCCCCCCCTGGAAGATGTCCAGCTATTCTGTGCATGCAAAAGGCACACCTCCTACCCCTGCCTATGATTTATGGGGCTATGCGCTGGACCCCAGCCACTCTCCCTTCGAAGGCAGAGATTTCGATTTCTGACTCCTTGCAAAAGCCAATAACAGAACGTTACCGAGTAAATACAAAATAAGCCAGCTGGATGTAGCCTCCTTGCTCGTTCAGAATGGAAGCAAGCCGCCTGCTTAGGGGGCGTTTGGGACGGGGAGGAATTAAGATCGCAGTCACTCTTGAGGAAATCCTGAAACAGAGCTATTGACTGAAGGCTTGATCCTGCTCTCATTGAAATCAACGGCCCCACACCCACTGGTTTAACTGGGAGTAGGAGCAGAGCCTAAGTGCAAAACGAGCCGGTTGTGCGTAGGGCTGCTTCTTCTAAGGTTGCAATTCTGAAGGCAACAAGGGCCAAGGTTTTCAAAAAGCCACAGTTGATTTTAGGTGTCTCAATTTTGCAGCGCCCCAAGGGGGAAACTTCTGGAAGGGGGCCTGATTTGCATAAATGGGGGTTGGGCACCCAAACATCAAGGCACCCGTCATCGCTACACACATTTGAAACTGTTGGGAGGGGCGGAATCAGGAGCGGGTTGGAAGGGGAGCATGTGGGTGGAGGGAATCAGGCGTGGGGTTGGTATGTTGTTGGGCCCTCTTGTGCAGCGAGTGACCTGGCGCTTGTCCCCTGTGTTTGCTCCTTCCCCAGGTACTGGGATGATTTCCACTCCTGCACCCTCACAGCCCTCACGGATTGCCAGGAAGGCGCGACAGATCTTTGGGAAAAACTGAAAAGGGAATCCAAAAACCTCGATTTTCAAGGCAGCTTATTTGAACTATGCGGAGGAAGCAACGGGTCAGCTCCTTCCCTACTCCTCCCTGCCTTCCCCCTGCTCCTGCTGGCTCTCTCTGCAGCGTTAGTGACCTGGTTCTCCTTCTAGGAGGTCTCTTCTGGTAGAACACACATACCCACCCACACACACACTCTCCATATACTGGATTTATAGAGGAAGTGTCCATCCGTTTTTTGGGGACCGTTGTGATTATCTGTGATGATGAAACATCCATATAGGATTGTGGAAACGTTCTCTCTTTATTTTGTGTTTTATTTGCCAAATGTTACCAAACAATGAGCAACAAACAGCCAAAATCGGACCTCAGCTTTAGTGTCTCTTCAAATAAAAATAGAAAACCCGAGCCCTTTGTGCAAAAGAATCTCAGGAACGGCTTTGGGCCACCTAATATTAATAATCTTAATAAATAATAATAATAATAATAACAACAACAACAACAACAACAAAAGATGGGCTCCTCTTGTAATATGAAAGAAAACGATGAGTTGAGAAAAAAGGCACTGGAAATGAATCCAAGATTGATATCCACGTGTGAAGCATATGGTGAATAACTCACAATCTATCATCTTTCCTCCACAGTCGCTTGTTTTTTGGTCATTCCACTGCAAAAAAAAAAAAAATTTCCTCGAGGGTATTAAAAGAAGAAATTGAAAAATAAAAAAAAAAGAAGGAAGGAAAGAGATTATATCTAATGACTGAAGGATTGAATGCTGCTAAGATTGCTGAGAGTTTAGCTTTACTTGGTGTTGTCAAAGCATCTTTCCGAGTTCACTGCCTTTAATTTCCCTCCTCTTCTCTTGTTTTAGATGTTACACATACAGTAAAATACCTGAATAGCCAACAGTATAGATCACAAAAAGGGGGCTTAAATGTAAACCTAAAAATACAGCATATTGATTTTGACAAAAAAAGAACCTTGATTTTAAAAGAAAAGATGTAATTTAAAAAGAGTTTATTATAAAGCCAATTCAGCAAAAAAAATTTGCTACAAGTATAGAAAGAAGTATAAAATAAAAATTATTGTTTGAAATGAGGGTGTCGTTTTATTTGTAAAATATGCATGGTATATATCTATTTAACCGGACAGGCTTTTAATATAATAGCGGCTAAATGCAGAGCGGCTAAATTAATTAACATCGTCATCTTGGTGCAAAAAAATATAGAATTGCTAAACTAATTAACGTAGCCCTTTAAAAATCATGCTATAAAACTCCCTTTAAAAAGTACACAATACTCCTTTTCTAAAACGTGGGACTCATCTGCTGTGACTGCTTACAGAGGGAACCAGCCCAAGCCAGCTAGAGTGAGTGCCAGATTTCAGTGGGAACCCGGGGTGCCAGGGCAATGCAGGACGGGCTCCCAGGTCTAGCACTTCTGCATTTGCAGCAGTTTGTCAAAAATCCGCCCCGGTTATCCTTCCCTTTATTCACATGCGCGGGTTTTGCTGGCACAGCAATTGCTGGCGGCGTTATAGGCAGACTATTTACAGCTATAGTCTTTACATACATATTTAGTGATTTCTTTTAAAAAAAATAAACCTATTTTTCTGAAAAGGAGACCGTTTATAGCTGTGGAGGGGAGAGAAAGCAACCACCATTAAGATGCTGCAAAGGAGGGACAGAAAGCTGCTGCCTGAGATCAGATGAGTCCTTTCATAATTAATAAGACAGCTCTGCTGAAATAGCCAGGAGACTGGGCCCTATTGATTTAGCAGCAGAAGCTGCTATAACCGTGTCTATTTATAGGATTTTGATGCCTTTATGGAGAGGTAAACATCAAGGAGTAAACACATCCTTTCTACCTATAAGATGAGAGTCCTGCTGAGAGGGAGGAAGCTGAGGGAAAGGGGAGGAGGGGGTCAGAGTTTAATTTTGATTCTGCAATTCTAGTCATACATATTATTTATTCTGGTGCGGGAGGGGAATGTAATAATCCCCCTTCTCCAACATATCATTATTCTCTCTCTCCCCCCCCTCCCCCCAAAGGTCTGTAAAGTCTGAAATGTAATGGGTAAGCAATAGCAAACGTAACAGTTCATAAATCAAACAGTGGGTTGCAATCCAATCTGCATTTCCCAAACGTATTGAATCCCAGCAACAAATGGGCCCCGGAACTGGAGCCAGCCGCCTTTAGCACTGGAAGCGATGTTGATTTTTAATGATAAAATACATTATATGTGTGTGGGGGAGGGGGGGAAATCACCAATCTATGCAAAGCTCAGCCTCATTTCGTGGGCATTTTTCCACCCTTCCCTTCCCTTCTTTCCCACATTGGCACTGCCAGGGAATCGTGGGCTTTCTGCGAATGGCTTTTCCCAGATGATCAAAATTTAGATCACTATTAAAAATAATCATGACATCACACGTTGCTATTATTTTTTTAGCACAAACTGACAGCTGCAAGAGAGGGGGGAAGGAAATGGGAGACTTCAGGCAAACCCTGCACTGCTTTAGCACCCGGCAGAGTTCCCACTGAAGCGAACAGCAAAACTCCCATTGATTGCAGTGGGAGTAGAATCGGGTCCTTCTTCGGGCCAAACTCCCACTGAAATTTTGCCCGTGTAAGGAGCATGGGTCTTTTTTTTACTGCTAGTAGTTAAATCCATTTCCGTCAGGAACTAAATCCTGCTAGCAATCCCACTGACTTTCTATCCCAAGCAGGATGTAGTCATGTGATTCTAGTTTAAAGTCCCCAATTCCATAGTTCTTACTCGATAAAACTTCCACTGAAATAAATAGATTGGATTCCATTGAGAGAGAGAGAGAGGTTTTGTATGTATAAGGACTGCAGGACCAAACGCCAAAGATGTGCCATTCTATTACAGAAATACAAATTGAATCTGGATTAAAATGGCTTCTTATTGCTTTATATATTTTTTTAAACAATAGTGGCTTAACTATATAAAGAAATCTCAAACTCTTTGGGAAGGGGACCGGTTTCCATCTCAGTAGTGCGTTCAAGAGATTTTCGAATTAGAATGAATGAATAATAAATAATCTCTCTATATTTAGCAAATACACAAAGTAGTTCTACATGGCGACGAAGCGGCAGACAGAGGGCTGGTGAAGTAATAAGCATGGTTTTTGAAGTTAGTGGCTGAGCCAGTGAGAGACTAGGATGCTGGGTTATTTGATTTGATTTTTTTTTCTCCTGGGGTATTGCAAATTGTTTCGATTTTAATATCAATCTTCTTAGAGTTTTAGAAGGGAAAGGATTTGTTCAATAGAAGCAAAATCTCACGGGAAATCTCCCATTCCGGTGTTATTCCAAATGCACCAGCATGCAGATGTGCCTTTCTAATTGACAAACGCTTGCTTTCAGAAATCACTGTCTAATGACAGGGTAATTCCAGGCAATAAGATGAACAAGGATGCATATGTTATACATAAATCTACATTGCATTGCCTATATTTATTTTTTATACAAAGCAAGTGGGTTATAAATAATGACTTACCCAGCTTTCTTTTCTATAAATGTATAAGCCACCCACACAACCTTCTGACAGAGAGAGAAGAAACAACAACCCAAATCAGAGAGAGGAGACTGCAAAATAAGCTAATAAAGAATCACCAAAGGCATCCACCCTAGTAGCATAGAATAAGGAATGGATTTTAACAACCATGTAACTATTCTTTCAAAATGGGATCTTCCCCCTGCTGAAGCCACTGAGCGTTTTGACACTGATTTCAGTGGGAGCAAGATCAGCCTGTAACTTCACAGCCTAGACGGTTTCATTTGTTTTCCACTTAAAATTAAAGAAAAGGCCAGGTGCAAAATGAGGAACTCCCCCTCTGATTTTCCAGGGATGTAGCTGGGAATTTCTGTACTAGAAATAGTTAAGGTGAGTAAATGAGGAGTCAAGGAGTTTGTAAATAAACTAGCAGCAGGCCTTGTTATAGAGAGAAATAGTTAAGCTTCCATCTCTGTAACTGTCTTGAAGATAGAGGAGGAACAGCAGAACTGGATTTCAATCTCTTAATATTCTTATCGTGGCTATTTATTATTTGTATTGTAGTAGCACCTGTGATTGCACCAGTCTTTTGCTCCACAAATATTTGTTAGTTTCTTACAAAACAAACTAAAAATTAGGAGGTGGGAACTGAATTTATTTGACACTTTAAAATATAAATATTTTACATAATGTGTTAACAAATGATCTCTGGCTTCATTTAATTACTGATTGCTAATCAAAACCCTGCTCTATGGAGCTTCAAACAGCACAACATGGTCTCAAATTATGGTGGCAGGGCTAAAGCCTTCTCAGTGTTTAAGGTTATGAAAATGTTGAGGGTCTTGAACCTCCTGGATGTTATTCTTCTATTTTCAGTTTGATTTTTAATCCGGAAATGACTATACTGACATGTGTTTCCAGAGTTTTTCTCCTCAGCTGTGTCCAAATAGCGCAGGAAAATAACTGACCCAAACCCGGTGAAAAGGACTAAGCAAACCAGGTTTGTTTAACCTCGTCTTTCTGTGCACACCAGCTCGGGAAGGCTTTATGTTTATGATAATAGAAGTGATAAAAAGAGAAGACAGGAGAGGCCAAGAAGAAACGAGCCATGCTCTCTGCTGCACTGGTTCCACTCCCCAATAAGCAGATTGCTTTCAAAGCTGCAGGTGTCCAATTTTCTAGAAACCTCACACCAGTTTCCAGCCCCTAGGCAAACAGGAGCTGGAAAATTTAAAGTCCAAACAAAGGAGTTCAAATGCTCATTCAAACCCGAAAGGGACAGAAATAACCCAACAAGTGCCCTTCTTTGCTAAATTGCAAGGTAAATGAAGTTAGCAGAAGCTGGGGCCACTATTTTCATTGTCAGAGCAGATCTGCAGGCCCTAATCCTTGTCCTAGTTCAGTCTGTGAACAACATCAGACCTGCAGGCTGCTGTCCCCTGAGACTCACTGAAGCTTGTCTCCTTCCTTATGAATTCTGGATAAACTCGTATTTAGTAACAGGCTGCTCTCACTGAATAATCCTCGCCAACCTCTGCCTTTTAACCAGCCACCTGAGCACTGGAAGTGAAGGCTGTACATTGCTTCCTATTCAGATTTGCCTCGGATCGCCTTTGAAAGATGGAAAATTGAGCCAAGTTAAAAAATGCATCGGTTACCTCTCCATCTGCTCCATTTCAAATCCCGTGCAGTGAAATGAGCATAATTTTTTACTGGTCGGCAACAAAGCCTTGTTGCATGATGCAAAGACAGAGAGAAAGATGGATGTGCAACATTGCAAAACCAACCTGCTAGCACATGGGGAACGAATAGGGAAATGTGGTATATGTCCATTACTCAGAATAAGAACATAAGAACGGCCATGCTGGGTCAGACCAAAGGTCCATCTAGACCAGTATCCTGTCTTCTGACAGTGGCCAATGCCTGGTGCTTCAGAGGGAATGAACAGACCAGGTAATCATCAACAACATTTGAATGCAAGGCTGTCTGAGTGCAGGGTACATTAACCTGTATGTACACAGTATTATTAATAATTAAGGTCTGGATTGTGCCCCCTCTTACTTACCTTACTTCCCACGTAGCCCTGTTTAAATCAATGAGCTGTTCTCGTGCTCTGAGAGCAGCCCTAGTGAAATCAGTGGAGCTACAAGCAGAGGAAGGTACTAAGCAGCCTGAATAGGAGTGGCAAAATCAGGCCTGTATTTATTAATTAATTCATAATATTCTTTGTCTGCCAGTGGGGCCTAGAGGTCCCCGCTGAAGGGAACTGAACATTTTAAGTTAAAGGGCCTGATTCACTACTGTGTTACTCCAGTCTTATGCTAATATAAGGTCATGAGTTTTAATGGAGCTACAAAGGTGTAAAGCTGGAGTAACATAGTGATGAGTCCAGCCAACCTTTCCAAATATGCAACCTCTTTTTGCCTCTGGCTCCTCCTTTTCTCTCTTGTTATCTGCAGCTCTCCTGCTTTAGCTGCTCTTCCTATTTGCAGGCAGTGCTTATTTTGTGCCGGGGCTTGCCAGAGTTGAGCCCCGGCACCTCTAGGCTTGGCAGTTCATAGCTCCAGCATCTCTTGACTTGCATTGTCAGTTATGAAAGTCAAAAAATTGCTTGAGCCCCAGCACCTAATTGCTTGAGAGCCCCAGCACCTCTTTCATTACAAATTAAGCACAGCTTGCAGGAGGCTGGGGAGAGGCCTGTGTAGGGACACTCTAGAGGTAATAGCACCAGGAGGCATCAAGTTGTCTTCTTTCCAGTGAGGTGCAGGGTGAAAACACATTTTGACAGGGATGAGAAGTCATTAGTCTAGGGTAACCCAGCCTATTTACACTATATGAATCCAAAGCAATTTGAGGTGAGGAAGTGGGCTATGTTTGGCCATCAGGATTTGGTAACTGGGTGTGCCATAAGCATCTCAGCTGGAGCCAGTAGCCACCTGAGTGACGGTCACACCAGGCCCTTGGAGTGGTTTTCCAGCAAGCAGTGCTGCATTATCTTGGGTCAGGTGGGTCAGGTGTCCTTCTCCTGCTCAGCTGGTGCCTTTGGCTTAACAGGAAGTAAGCCTCTGATGACAGAGTGTGATTGACATGTGTCTGCGCTGGAAAAAAAAAGGAGGCAACCAAAGGAAACAAACCAGCAGTCATGATGGGTGCAATTCCCCCCTGTGCAGAGTGCCTACACAGGACCAATGCTCCCACTGAAATCCCACTTAAGCTCTGGGACTTCAGTGGTGCATGGGCCTTGTGCTGCACCTCTGTACAGGGATGAATTCCACCCTGTGGGGATACAGCCCTACACCTGAAAATAGAGTACTTCAGTGACCTGTCTTGTAAACCACATGTAAGACACCAGATTTTGTGGCTGTGATATTACAACATGATTGAATAAAAAACCTGTAACATCATGATTTGCAGTGTTATCTGACCCAATAAAATTACAAGATGGCATGTGTGTGCCTGTGTGAGAGGGAGAGAGACACAGGTGCGCGCTAATGAAGCTAAAGCCTGTTTACATCCTTGCTTAGAGACAAGCAGAATTAGAAACAGACTCATAACAATCCCCAAACCAGGATACTAAAGAACAAGTACCAAGGCACTGAGCAGGGGATAATTTGTGAAACATTTCTATGTTAACTTGTATTTTCTACCCTCACTGCTCCAATGGACGGACTGCCTGTTTTCCATCTGTTGAATGCATTGGGAATGTACCAGGTTTCAGAAGTTCTAATTCACAGGACTTAGATTAAAAAGTGCATCATTGGCATCTGAATCAATTGGTCTGGTGTTGTATTAATATTATGTGTCATCAGCATGTTGTCACCCGATGATAAATTACTTTGACTAATACCAGCTGCCTGAATCATCACCTGGATATATCACTTATTGGACAGATTTTTAATGTCTGGGACATTTCATACTCAATATTTTGTTTGGAAAATAGAAGAACTCATTTGCATGGCACGAATGGATAAAATGGACCACTCCAGATCACTATAACAGACAGACAGCTGGTGGAGAGAATGAGGGAACAGTAAAGCAAAGGGAGTATGTCAGCAAGACAAAAATGGAATATGTTTCAACTGTTGGATAGTGGTTGCTCTACTAAATTGGTAGACATCCTTCAATCCCCTGAAGCCTAATAAAGAAAAGGTAGTTGGAGTTGTTCATGCAAATAAAAATTTACCTCAGGATGAAATTCACCCCCGTGCAGAGGCCTACACACCACTCAACCCAATGAAATTCTATTGGGAGGTGCTAAGTGAGACATAAGTGCTGCATAGATATCTTCAAAAAGAACAGGAGTACTTGTGGCACCTTAGAGACTAACAAATTTATTTCAGCATAAGCTTTCGTGCCACAAGTACCCCTGTTCTTTTTGCAGATACAGACTAACACGGCTGCTACTTTGAAACCTGTCATAGGTATCTTGTCACCCACCAAAGCAGAAGGTCCACACAAAGCCCCGTGCATCCATCTGAAGCATTTAATAAGTGGTGCATAGGGCCTTTGTATGGGCTGGACACACTGGGATGAATTTCACCTCCATTGTGATACAGAGAATTTGTTTAAAAAGTGTTTTGTTTAAATTATAAAAGTCTGTGCCTCCTCCCGAGACAAAAGCAAGACAAGGGAAGTCATAGTCAACAGTTTCTGATGTCAATCTGAGACTATTAATTTGAGAAGATTGACTGCCTACTGCATCAGACAATAGAGATTATTGCCTACAGGTGCTGTCCCTGGAGGCACAAAGGGACTCAGAACTGCTGCAGGGATTAAGGGACCAATCCTGATGTCCTTACCAAGCCCTTCCTCAGGCAAAGCTTCCCATGAAGCCAATGTGAGTTTTGCCTATGTAAGCATTTAGGATTTGAGGTATGGGAATTTTACCCAAGCAAAGACTCCAGGATCAGGAACCTCAAAGTTTTAAATGTCTGTAGGTCCTTTGTATCTTTTCTATGATATTTGACCTCTAGGATTTAATTCCCTCATAAGTTATGTTACCGCTCCATTAGGTAACATGAAAAATGTACGAAGAGGCACTTACTTATGTAATGAAGGTCAATTTTGTATTCATCAGGACGGGTTTCTTGCCAGGAAATGAGAGACTCTGACGTAGAATCAGCATGTGAGGAGAAGTGACAGTCCTTCAGCAATATCAAGCTCAGAACACTTTGGAAAATGTTGGATATGCAAGCTCACCACTCTGCTAGGCAGGGCTAAGTAACAACAACAACAACAACAACACAAAGACAGACACTAACCTCGGCAGTAATTTTTTCATCACAGTTAACTGTCCTTGAACCATCTCTTCAGTATAGTATCCACCAACAGGCTTTTCTTCAGCATCTGGTAGGTACAATTTCTAGCCCCACCACATTTTTTTTCTTAAAAGGGCACTGTCATATCATGTATGTTTATAATACAACACCTGTCCTCATCTGTGATATTAGTAACCCCTGAGATTATTAAAAGTGAAAAAAAATAGAATTGACTTTTCTGTATTTATGCTCTTTTTGCACTTCCTTCAGATTGGCCACTGAAAAGAGTCTAGTAGTCCACTTCACTGTGGCTTTAGGTCAGCTTCATTTTTTGGTTCTCCTGCACTAGCTGCTGCACTGCAACGGAATGTTTCAAGCAAAACAATAACAATTCTTCCATTCCAACACCCCACCCCACCCCAAGCTAGGTTAGATTTAGCTGGAAAAGTATTTAGTCATGAATATATGTCTATGAATCATGAGTTTTGTAAAACTTTTGTTTAACAAAACTTAATTTTAGAATCTAACCTACCAGACAGTGTCCCGGTTGCAAATAATGCAAAGCAAATTCTGCTTTTCATTTATACTTATGTTCCTCAATTTCCTTACCTGGTAGCAGGGCAATGATAGAAGGATGATTCTTGTTCCACTTTTGACTTCAGATCCCGTGCTCAATTTCCCTATCTATGAAATGGGGATGATGGTACTTATCTCTTTTGTAAAGTACTTTGAGATCTCTGGATGAAAAGTCCTATTTAAGAAGCTAGATACAGTTATTGTTCATTCTGCTTCAAGACTTGAACTCCAGTTTCTTTCTGGTGCTGAAGTGGCACCCAGAAACAAAAGGTGAAGGATGCCTCTTCACAGATTTTTTTAAATTCTGCTTGGTACAAAACAGAAAACAATACAAGGCAATTTGGATGTTATTCACCCCTGTGCAGAAGACCAGCACAAGGGCCATTTGCCACTTATTTCTCACCAAAGTCTTATTTTGAAATTAAGTGAGACATAGGGTGTGGTGCTGGCCTTCAGCTCAGGGGCCAATTTCACCCTATGTTGTTGATTTGCTTGCAAGAGACATATTGTGGCATCTTCTTACAGAGCCTCAATCCATCTTCAGAAGTTTCATCTCACTATGGTGATCTCTTTATTTGGTTGTGTACCAAAGGTTATTTTATTTTTTAAAGTGCCAGTGATTTGTGCTGTCTCCAGCTAATTCAGTGACTTGGAAAGGGGAAAAAAGAAGACAAGCACCAATATGACACAGTGCAAAAACGTAACTGGGATGCCTTCATTTCAGCTGGGGTCAATTGTTTTTTCAAACTTAGTGCCTTACACTAGACACATAAAGCCACATTTAGACACCTATTAGACACCTCGTGCTGAGTATCCACAGCTGTTGCTGACTTCAGTAGGAGTTGCAAGTGCTCAGAATTTCTAAAAATCCAGCCACTCATTTAGGTGTCTAAATAGGGATCTGTGTGCCTGATATTAAATATTTAAACCTGGTGGCCTGGGTGCATTGTCACAGTTTCAGGGTAACTACACCTGTATTCTTCCACATACACCCCTGTGGTCCACTCCAGGAGTTCTCAGTCAGGTCTCTGGCCAGTAACTGTCTCTGGTCAGGAACCTTTGTCCAACTCCCTTGTGATCTGGATTTTTAAGGCTGCACAGCTCCCCGCACTGTGATATTCCCAGCAAGCCAGTCTGCCAAAAGACCAATACCTGCACTTTGCTTTCTCTCGGAGATGCTATGATCAGTGTATGGCCAGCAGTTACCAGTTACCACCCAGCTCTTTCTAAGCAAGCATGTTAATTCTTACGGTAAAGGTATCTCAGAGAAAACATAAGAATATACCAGGCATCACTCATGTGCTCTAGTAGGCCAAAGTCCTTCCAACCCTTCTGTGAGGGTTGGGACTGCCTTGGAAAGAAGGCCTTGTCCATTTGCTGGATTAGAAAGATGGCCCTGGGTCAGTTCAAACACAGCCTTTTTAATGCCAAAAGCCTTTCCTTTGTCTGTTGTTCTCTGAAAACCCAGTCTGAACCACTAGATGCAAGCCTCTCTAAGGGGTGGTACCTCTCTGGCGGTGCTTATAACATAAGGGATTCACCTTAATCACACACACACTCTCTCTCTCTCTCTCCTGGAGGAGTTGTGGCAACCCTCCCTTCCTGGAGTGGCATACAACCCCTAGCCATAGTGATACATCAACTTAATGTGGGATTGCAATCTCTCTCACGTGCATAACAATGTCTCTACTTCTAGTGTTAACAAGGAAGCCAGTGTTCGGGGTCCTTAGACAGCTGAAAAATTCATTTTGTTAAGAAGTTACAACAAGAATAGCCAAGGACCAGCCCACGCACTGGATTCACCCTATGTTTGTTCCTTGTCCACGCTGCAATTTACAATTGCGTTAACGCACGCCGAAACATAAGTAGTAAGTGTAATGTAGACAAAGCCTAAGAAACCAAAGCAAAAATGGTGGACCAGAGCTTCAGGTGATGTACATTGACTCTTGACTACAGTGGAGCTACACCAATTCACAGCTAGATCCTGCGGCTGGTCTAGATTCTGCAAATGGAGTCAGCACCCACATAGAGTCCCAGTTAAATCAAGGGCTCTCTCCAAGAGCACAGGGCTGAGAGTGGACACATCCATTTGTGAGAACTAGTAACTAGCTCTAATTTTGTTATATAGAAAGGGCATTAAACTCATTTCTCTTATTAAAATATACTACGGTGCCATCACTTCAGCAACAAGAATTGGAAAATTAGGGGAGGGGAGGGGTGAATTTACCAGCTGGCAGAGAGAAAGATGGAATTACCTGTCACAAAATGGCCACTTTAAGGCTGCAGATCCTGGGCTCTGCCCAGTTTAAAAAGCCTGCCCCACAAAGCTTGCTGAGAAAAACACTTCCTAGAAGATAGCAAGCCCTCACACAAAAGTTAGTAGGGACCCCAGGAATTCACTGAGAATAGAGTTGCATGTGTCACCACTCTCCCCTATATGTATTCTACAGTAATGCCTGCTACGATTTATGATAGTGTTACAGTAGAGCTTGAAGCTATTACTTTGTGTACTACTGTGGTGTATTTTTAGAAGGGTTGGTATGTACTTGAATACCCAACAATGTATTCATGGCTGCATTGGGGCTCTTTTAGTCCTCAGTGTTTCTCCAAACTCCCTGTTCTTTAATTTTATATTATAAAATCCCTTAAGCAAACTTTAGTGGTTTTAATACCACTGCTTTACAAGTTCAATATTTGTCTTCCTGTGTTATTTTATAACTCATAATGTTTATTACTGTCAAAAGTATTATAGTATATATTATTAAAAACTGCTAGTTAGTGAGCTCTTGTATTTCTACAGATTTCACTGTTACTTTACTCTTCACTCATCCTTTTCCCCCATTAAATTAATGCATATTGCAGATAAGAAAAAGAGGGCCAAAACTTTCACTGACTTGAAACTCTGGGTGTATAAGGAATGCAGGATCCATTCAAAAGCTGATTCATTTTATTGTTTCATTTTTAGGATGCTTGGGACTTGATTTTCAAAGTATCAGAAGCTCAGAGACATGTACAGAAATTTATGGGCAACTGAATGCCTAATTTCTGTGAGCAGATGCTGAGGCATTGTCTACACACAAACTTGCACTGGTTTAATTAAACTGGTATAAACCCCTACATAGATACTCTCGGTTTGGTTTTAGAGTGGTTTTAGAGTGGTTTCTATCAGTTTATCTTTAAAGCTGTTCCTAAATGACTTCAAGTAAACCAAAATTAGCCTGGTTTAAACTGAAATAAGAGTGTCCAACACAGCCTTTTGCACCAGTTTAACTAAATTGGTTTAAAACTGTACCTTTAGTTAAATTGGCTTAACGTTCTTGGGTAGACAAACCCTGACTGTGCATGCAAATCTCATACTTGCATGTACAAATGACCAATTAGGCATCTGACCATTCATATACTCAGACTGAGTGGACTCAGTCCCCACATGGTATAAATGGTGCAGCTCAATTTACACCAGCTGATGATGCAGCACAGTAACAGAAATTAGGCAGAAATTAAGCACACAATTGCACACGCATTTTTTTGCAGAGAGCCTCCGGTTTCTGATGTATCGAAAATCAAGTCCTTTTTATCATGTGCACTTGTTTGGAGTGAAGATCAAGGAGTTAAGGGCTTCCACAGAAATACTGTAGTGGAGGAAAAGCAAAAAATAACAGAAAAAGACCCTTCACTGAGGAGTCAAAATAATTCCATCTTAATAAAATAAGAGTAACCTAAAGAAAAAAAGATTCCTACAGTTATTAATACTAACAAAAATTATACAGGAGAACTCACCATCCCGCTTAAAGGCATAAGACTGTCATGTGCAGGAATGAAGAGAGTAATTTCCCTCTGAACATGTTTACATTCTCCACAGCTGAAGTTCTATCCCAAAGTCCGTACTCAGACAAAATTCCCAGTAAGGGACTTCCATCTGAGGAGAGATTGCGAAGTATAGGCAGGGCCAGCTCTAAGGTTTTGGCCGCCGCAAGCAAAAAAATTTTCCCGTGCCCCCTGGCCCCACCCCAACTCCGCCCCCTCCCCAAATCCCTGGCCCCGCCTCCTCTCCCGAGCGTGCCGCATTTCCCCTCCTACCAGGGCCGGCTCTAAGTTTTTTGCCTCCCCAAGCAAAAAAATTTTCCCGTGACCCCCGGCCCC
>NW_020664407.1:1114881-1157742 GCF_002925995.2 Terrapene triunguis | reverse complement strand
GCGATTGGGGGAGGAGGCAGAGGTGAGCTGGGGGGGAGCGGTTCCTCTGCCCCCCCAGGGTTACTTCCTGCAGCTCTCCCCGCGCCCTCCCACCGCCGCAGCTCACCTTCGCTCCGCCTACTCCCCTGAGTGCGCCACTGCCACTCCGCTTCTCCCCGCTCCCTCCCAGGCTTGCCGCAAAACAGCTGATTCACGCGGCAAGCCTGGGAGGAAGGGGGGAGAAGCAGAGCGGCGGCACGCTCAGGGGAGCAGGCGGCAGTGGAATGGAGGTGAGCTGGGCGGGGAAGCAGTTCCTCTGTCCCCCCCAGGGTTACTTCCTGCGGCCCTCCCCGCGCCCCCCCAACGTCGCAGCTCACCTCCGCTCAGGGCCGGCTCCCAGCTTTTTGCTCCCCAAGCAAAAAAAAAAAAAAAAAAGGGGGCCGGAGTGCTGCCCCCTTGGAAAGTGCCGCCCCAAGCACATGCTTGGAGCGCTGGTGCCTAGAGCCGGCCCTGAGTATAGGACAATTGTTTAATGTATAGAGATGAATAATGGGAGATGACAGCTAGATATAAAATAATGAATGGCATAGAGCAAGTAAACCAGGCACTTGTATTTCCCTCTACTGAAATACAAGATCAATATTTATTTTTCCTGTTGTTTTTACATAATATGTTTGGATTCACCACAACCTGGATGTTACAATGTATCTGGTCAGCTTTAATAACCAGGACCATCTGAAAAGCAGAGCACTAAGTGAAAGATGGCTGAGTTTCCTTTATAATAAAAAGTGACTAGAAACCAGCCAGGTATAAGAGACACAGTGGAATGCACAATGGCAAAGTAAGGAAGAAAAGTAACAGGTTTCAGGACAGGTCAATCATTTCAGTTGATGGGGCTGTTCAGATTTTATTGTGAACTCTGAGCACTTTCATTTTAAAAAAAAATTTCCAGAACTTCCTTTCCGATTCCCACTTCAAAGCAAAAGGCAAATATTTTCCTCACTAAGGGCTCAGACCTGCAGACTCAAACTCCCTGGAGGGCAACAATCATGTCTATAGGAACTTTAATGTTCACAAGGAGAACAAAATCAGGCCATGAATCAGAAATGGTTGTGGCATTTTCAAATAAGCTTTCACAGTATTAGGAGTTATATTGTTAAGGTAGTTGCCTTCACAATCATTTCTATGTTCCATGATTAATTATTATAAATGTATTTGTATTGCAGTAGCAGCACCCAGGCACCCGTTGTGCCATGCACTGTCTAAGGGCTTGTCTTCACTATGGTCGCTGCTGCAATCAACGCAGCAGGGGTCAATTTAGCACGTCTTCACTTCGCTAAATCGATGGCAGAGCGTTCTCCGGTCGACCCCGGTACTTCAGCTCTCTGAGAAGAGTAAGGGAAGTCGACTGGAGAGCATCTCCCATCGACGCAGCACAGTGAAGACACCGGGGTAAATCGACCTAAGCTACCTTGACTCCAGTTACGTTATTCACATAGCTGGAGTAGTGTAACTTAGGTCGACTTACCCCAGTAGTGAAGACAAGCCCTAAGAGTTGAAGCGGATATAATGTGGGACCCAGCTCTAACCAGCTTGGCGATAGCCCCAGGGTTACCTATCAACTTTAACCATATTTCTCCATCTTTAAGTGGGGCAGAAACAGAATTATTACTTATGAATATAAATGCTCTCAAATTAGTTGCCAGTGATGTTACTGGTATATGAACAGATAATAGAGTTTACTTAAGTAAAATCACATATTCTTTGAACAATAACAAATATGTCCCTTGAGTGGTTCATTATTCACATTGGAGGCTTGAGATAAATGTCTAAATGCTACGTGGCCAGTGAAGAGTCAGCAGATTTTTATCATAGATTGGGGCAAAGATTTGTACAAACTAAATATGTGTGTGCCTGTTTTGAAGATACTATGAACATTATTTAGGGGATGGAGTGATGAAAAAAATAAATAGTATTCTGCCCACAAGCCAGACACTACTCAAAAAATCGGGACAGCTGGACATTTCAGCTGAAATGATCAGTACTGAAATAGTTAATGTTGTCATTTAACTTGCCATGGTTAGGCTTCAGAGTCCACACCCCACTGACATGAATGGGAGAAATGTACACTTCGCAGACTTACTGTGCTAAATTCTCCACTGTAGGCAATATATCCTAGGCACAGCCATGGGACAGAGGGTGTGCACCAAAGAAGCCAAACCTGAGGCTGGTCTCTGGTATAGTTTAGAGCAGCCTAAGGTCAATTCTGAACTTCAATGTCTGGCTATGGCCCCAAGAGGACATTATGCCAGTTGGGGATTGCAGGAGCAGAGTGGCACACCATCCTCCTTTCTCATGGCCACAGTTCCCACAGTAGAAGCCAAGAAGGAAGTGAAACAGAGAGCTGGCATAACATGGGGACTCCTCTACCTCCAGTGACTCCCCAGCTGGCTGGATCCACTGGCTTTACAGAAAAGGAGCCACATATCACAGGGGAGAATCAGACTCATTGATTCTATCAACAGCCCTGCATTTAGGGCTTATTGCAAAGTTTATCTCAAATGAGGCTTTAGGAATTTCATTTTTTTAAATGAAAGCTTAAATTCTGCAAAAATGAGGGCATCACCAGAGAAAAGCTGGCCCTGTGTGCCAGCTGCACAACCACTCCCTCCCTTGAGATGGGATGCAAGGATCCGACCCCTGACTACTCTACATGGCAGCTAGATGCTGGGGGATGACATCAGAGGAGGCAATGCCTTCCCCATTCTAAGTGAAGGGTGAGTTCCTTCTTGGCTTCTTGCTGTGCCAGAACAAAGTCTCCAATCCCATGACAATCAGGCTCCTCTCCCAAAAGTTCCCTTCTTCTATCTCCTTCTGATTTGTAAATTACACTCTCACATACATGTGTTTATAAAACAATTTTCAGTTGACTCAAAGATCCCAATGTAAAAATCCAGTACTTGGGGCCATCCTGCAGACTGGCAACGCTTCCTGCAGGACTTGGGAATCCACAAAGAGATGATTACAGTGCAGCGTAGCTGTAGTATTTTCACCTCTGAAAGGGATATAATCTTAATCCTATATTTCTCAGATTATTTACGGTAACTGCTTCAGAAACCCATGTGTGAGGGAACACAAGAGAAGGGCAATTGCTTATGCAGAATGTTTCCATCCACTGTACAGTAAAGCCGTCTAGTGGCATACAGAGATCTGCCACAATTTGGTTTTAAATGTTGATTCAGCAACTCACCCACTGAAGCTGTGGGCAAAATTGATTTAGCCACACTATATATTGGACATTCAGAGAATAAAGTCCTTGGGTCCACTCTGTGGAATGCTGAAATGTGGCATCATTTAGTTATTTAAGCACCTGGCAGCCGTTTCTGCAGCACATTTCAGCTCCATTGGTATGATACTGTCCCAAAATAGAGTCAGTCTCAAGAGCCACCTGTTTAGGCAAGTAGTGTGAATGAAAGTACTTAGGCTCATAAAAATACAACTGTATGTCAGGCTATATCATCAGAGAAATATACCTCTGGAGGATAAATTTTGAGCATAAATTAATACTGATCACATCTGGAAAAAATCATGTTCTGTAGTATATGCACCTGGATTTGAATGACCATTAGCAAGCTGTCTGGCTAAACATGTTTTTTCTACATCCCAATGAAAAACGTAGCAGTCAGGAACTTTACCTGGATTTGTGGCACTCCCTGGAGGATTTTGAGTCCCTGTGCACTTGATTTTCAAAGGTACCAAACACATGCTGTTTGCATTGCCTTCAGACAGAGGAGGGTTGCTCAGCAGTTCCAGAGCCATGGAGGGATTCCCGGTATGGAGACACAAACATAACGTTTTGGGGTTGGCCCATTGTGCAGATAGAGGTTAACTGCAAATTTTAGACCCAGACTCATAGTCTTCAAGGTCAGAAGGGACCATCGTGATCCTCTAGTCTGACCTCCTGCACATTGCAGGCCACAGAACCTCACCCACCTCTGAATTTTTTCAAAATATGGCGAGGTTTAGATTTGTGGAGAACGCATGGCTATTTTTGAAGCAGAATGAGTGTAATAGAGTGCATTGACTGCACAGGGAAAAAACCTGTGGGATATTATATTAGACCATTTTGGGAGGAAGAACTGGGGTTTTAATGCTCTTTCCAAATGTTGGGAAGATGAATAAACACTGATGTGCATTGCCCTTCTCTTTGATATGAAGATATGCTTAATTATATCAAATATTATGTGATTTTTCAGGCAGCAGGTAGCTGTATTCTATAAAACCTGTTGCTCTTCATTAGCTATTGTCCTTGCCAGACTCCTGTTGGTAGTTATCTCTCCTTTGCAACTTCAGCCAAATGTGGACATAACTGCTTCATAGACAGAGGAGCTTGCTTTGTCTTTCATTAAGTCAGCTGATAGGATCGAGTGCAAAATAGTCACTACTAAACCTGGTGAGACATTTTTCTTGCAGTGTTTGAACAAAAGATCAGAGACCTATTTCTGCTCACTTCTTTCCTTGTTAAGATACCCATTATTTTTAACTGCTTTGGGATATACCTAGAGCATGACAGTTATAGAAAAGCCAAATTCTATTCTTTTCTAAGAGTGCCATGCTCAAATGCATCTGTGAATCATAAGTACTACCCTTTGATGCGTTATGAGTAGACAAAAATCAAAAGAGGCGAACTGCTTTGCCAGTCAAGTGTGAGGCTATGAAATGAAGGACACTCCTGGATGGATTGTTGAATATGTGCATTCATCAGTGGTAATTGCAGAATAAGGGCATTTTATCCTGCATATCATTTAACAAACCAAAAATAAATAAGATGAGGATTTCCAACCTGATAGGTGTTCTGTTGTATCTATGTTGCCTAACAACTTGGACAAGCAGCAATATAATTACTGGTCACGTGAGATTATGGACAAGTCTGAACTAGCTTTTTGTTTTCATCTTTTCATTTGCAGCAGAAGTGGTATGTCAGATACATTTTAATTTGCTGACTTTCTCTCAAAACATACTAGGATTTATTTTTAGATGTTATCCAGCACTGGTATGGTACGAATATATTTTTACCAATAATTTGATCATCATAACCATTATTTACCATTTCTCAAATCATGGTAGAAATTCAAAAAAAGATAGGAAACAAAGTGGAATAAATGGTCAGTTTTCAGAATGGAGAGAGGTAAATCATGGTGTCTCCCAGGGGTCTGTACTGGGACCAGTGCTATTCAACATTTTCATAAATTATCTGGAAAAAGGGGTAAACAGTGAGGTGGCAAAATTTGCAGATGATACAAAACTATTCAAGATAGTTAAGTCCAAAGCAGACTGCGAAGAGCTACAAAGGGATCTCACAAAACTGGGTGACTGGGCAACAAAATGGCAGATGAAATTCACTGTTGATAATTGCAAAGTAATGCGCATTGGAAAACATAATTTCAACTATACATATAAAATGATGGGGTCTAAATTAGCTGTTACCACTCAAGAGAAAGATCTTGGAGTCATTGTAGATAGTTCTCTAAAAACATCCACTCAATGTGCAGCGGCAGTCAAAAAAAGCAAAAAGAATGTTGGGAATCATTAAGAATGGGATAGATAATATAACTGAAAATATCATATTGCCTCTATATAAATCCATGGTATGCCCACATCTTGAATACTGCGCTCCATCTCAAAAATGATATATTGGAATTGGAAAAGGTACAGAAAAGGGCAACAAAAATTATTAGGGGTATGGAACGGCTTCCATATGAGGAAAGATTAGAAAGGGCCTTTTCAGCTTGGAAAAGAGACAACTAAGGTGGGATATGATTGAGGTCTATAAAATCGTGCCTGGTGTGGAAAATGTAAATAAGGAAGTGTTATTTACTCCATCTCATAACACAAGAACTAGGAGTCACCAAATGAAAGTAATAGGCAGCTGGTTTAAACGAACAAAAGGAAGTATTTCTTCACACAACGCACAGTCAACCCGTGGAACTCTTTGCCAGTGGATGTTGTGAAGGCCAAAACGACAACAGGGTTGAAAAAAGAACTAGATAAATTCATGGTGGATAGGTCCATCAATGGCTATTAGCTAAGATGGGCATGGATGTTGTCCCTAACCTCTGTTTGCCAGAGGCTGGGAATGGGTGACAGGGGATGGATCACTTGGTGATTGCCTGTTCTGTTCATTCCCTCTGGGGCACCTGACATTGGCCACTGTTGGAAGACAGGATACTGGGATAGATGGATCTTTGGTCTGAGCCAGTATGTCCGTTCTTATGTTCTTAACCTGTAAATTTCAAACCATTGATAACATGTTGCCATTATTTGCCTGAAATACCCTACTGCTATCAGCAGGAGTTGATCCTTTTGAGAAAAGGTTATGTGGCTTCTGCTGATTCACTGAGGGTCAGTGACACACAGTTATTCCTGACTGACTCCATATGTAGACACTCATATCCAAAATAAGTGTGTCCCTCCAGGGAATTATTCAGGAATAGCAATTGCACTTTAAATTCACATCCTATCTCCATCTTCATTAACTTTTAAGTGTAGACAAGCCCTGAGGTAGGACACTCATTACCCTAGCTTACATATATGGGAGTGGCTCACTGTGGGAAACAGGATTTAAGGTTTGGGCTGAGCAGTCCTAAGGGAGGAACCTTCCGCACAGTCAAACCAGGGGAGACGGTTTGTGCTGAATTATTTATTTATTTTGTTAATGAAACCAAAGGCAAGGGGTAAATTGGGGGTTTATATACTGTATAGATTGTATTTGTGGAGCACGTTGGGGAAAACATCTGTTTACATCATTGTTTCTATAGATGGACTATTGTAAAGCTCTGCGCCATCCCACTGGCATCAGTTTCTACAGAAACATTGCATTTTATACGGGGAAAAGTGAAAGGAGACCAAAAGGGACAAATGAAGGGCCCAGTGATATAAACAGCCCAGTGCTCTGTGTGTTTGTGTGATATGCAGAGATAGCTATAAATGTGCACGTGTATGTCTACAGTAGATATCATTCAGGTTAATGAATGAGAAAGAGCGATTACCAGGTTATAGATCCATCAGTGAGATTGAAGACAGGCTACCCACAAGCAATGAAGTAACTCTGGCTGGGCCCCATGTCCTTTACTTCTACTTTCCATCCCCCACAATTTCAAACCTACACTATAAAGAGGAGCAAATATCCAGAGAATGCTTTGGGGGGCGGGGCCCATTGGGAAGAGGAAAAGAGCCAAGTGGAAAACAGCCCCTTCCCTCTTCTTCAACCTTTCCCCTCTGCAAAATATCTGTGTGGCTCAGGCCACATGGAAGAAGTAGGCTGGCAGAGGGGCAGGCAGACGGGCAGGATCTTCACTAAGCAATCAGCACCCCTCAAAACCACAGGGAAGTCACACAATTAATGCTTCCACAGCATAAGTCATTGCTGTTCTCTCTCTGTCTCTTTCTCTGTCCTCCTTTCACGGTCACAGAACAGAGAAGCCAACAGCAACATGGCTACTGGTTCTGCAGTGGCTAGGGTGTGCTGCAGTGGAGAACTAAGTGGGAGATCTGGCCAGAATCTCTGGGCATGAATCCCCATAGCTTTTTGGCCTCCACTGCCTTTTTTTTTTTGGCCTCCCCCCATGAGTACCAGGATAGGGAAAATGTGTCAATGCCAGTTTCAAGGGAGTCAGAGAGTTCGTTGCAGTAATTTGTTCCCCTCTGCATCTTTTTTGTTCACATATTGACTGTTGTTTGCTTTCTTTACATTATATAAATGTGAATTGCTATAGCTGGTTTTTGAGGGATGAGTCATGTTCAGAAATACCTTTCCACTCTAAGGGCTTGTCTACACTACAAAATTAAGTCAATTTTATCTAATGCGACCTCGAGCCTCTGAATTAAGTTGATTGTGCATGGCCACACCATGCTCATTGTCTCAATGGAGTGAGTCCTCACTCACAGTGTCTGCATCGATGCACAAAGCAGTGCACAGTGGGTAGCTATCCCAAAGTGCAACTTGCTGCAGTGTCTTTTGGGAAGTTTGTGCAATGCCTCATGGGACCAAAACACTGTCACGGGGGAGAATGGGAACATTGCGTCGGCATCCCATGATGCACTGTGCTCAATGGCAATGCACTGTGCTCAGGGTTTTCGTGCCTTAAAACTGCCGCGCGTACGCCATAACCACAGAAGCATGGAACCTGCTCAGTTGTGCACTCTTGCTCTGAGCATCTCAAACACTTTGCGCCTTCTCCTATAGTATTTCCAGAGCCGAAGTAGGGTCTGCCGCACGGAACATAGCGATGTCCTGCAAGCAGCCCTGTGGATGATTTTGCTGCGATGGGGTTCCCCAATTGCGGTGGGGTGATAGATGGCACACATATCCCCATCTTGGCACCAGACCACCTGCCAAAGAGTACATAAACCGAAAGGGATACTTTTCAATGGTGTTGCAAGCACTGGTGGATCACTGGGAGCATTTCACCGACATCAATGTAGGATAATCAGGAAAGGTTCATGACGCACGCATCTTTAGGAACTCGGGTCTGTTCAAAAAGCTGCAATCCGGGACTTTCTTTCCAGACCTCAAAATGAACATTGACGATGTTGATATGCCTATAGATATCCTGGGGGACCCAGCCTTGCTCCCCTGTCTCATGAAGCCATACACCGGCCATACATAGGCTCAGCAAGTGCAGAATGGTGGTTGAATGTGCCATTGGTCGTTTGAAAGGGCGCTGGAGAAGTTTACTAACAAGGTTGGACCTTAGTGAGGAGAACATCCCCATGGTTATAGCTGCCTGCTGTGTGCTCCATAATATCTGTGAAAAAAGGGAGGGAAATATTCTGCAGGGGTGGGCAGTTGAGACAGATCACATGGCAGCTATTTTTGAGCAGCCAGACACCAGGGCAATCAGAAGAGCACAGCAAGGGGTGCCGCGTATCTGTGAGGCTTTGAGTCACGGTAATGTGAGCTGGCTGTCTGCATTGTGCTTTCCCAAACCTTCACCTGCCTTGTATCATTGTCCCTGTAAAGCCAACCCCCACTCAAGCCCACTGCCTCTACTCAATAAAAAACATTTATTTCTCAAATCCATTTACTTTATTTAACAAACACAAGTAAAGAGGGAGAACAGAAAAAAAAAGGTAACCTTGGGGGAAAAGGGTTGTAAAGTTGGAACAGGAGAAACATTTTCAGCTGTGTAACATAACACTGCATTCCAGACCATCAACGGTCTGTGAATGGGCACCTTTTGTTCCTTGTACCCTCCCCCTGAGTTAAGTGAAAGGGATAATTGACTCTTTGCCCAAGCCTCATGGAATGCTTGAGGGAGGGTGATTCTGCACTAGGCGATTCTGGCTGGCTGTCCACCAGGGTCTGCAGAGGGACTCTACCCTCCTGCTTCTGTTCCTGCAGTTCAACCAGACACCTCAACATGTCTGCTTGGTCCCTCATAATCCAAAGCATCTCATCCTGCGCCGCACGCTCTTGCTTATTGGAAGCTTTCCTGCTCTCCGTGTCCATGTCTAACTTCTCGGACAATGAAATCCTCCACACTCTCAGCTCTGTGTCAGCTGTCCAGAGGCGTTCATTATCTCGGTGAACATGTCCTCCCGCATTCTCTTTCTCCTCCTTCTAATCAGCGAAAGTCTGCTTTCAGGTGTTGATGACACACCGAAGGACACATTTCCAGCTGTCAGTCATGGGGAAAAATAAAGGAGCCATTGTACATGAATTAAATGTTTCCATAGCAAGGCCATTTTCATTTGAAAAAAAAAAAACTTTTTACACTAGGGGCAAAGCCCTAACATAATCAGAATCTGTACCGTTCACTGTGCTGTTTTGCTGCTCCAGCTGTGGTGAGTAGGCACCCCGGGGTCATGGGTGACCACACTTTTAATGAAGTTTATAGCAGGCTCATGTCAGGAGCAGAGGTAGCTAGTCGAACAATGGCCCTTCCCCATAGCACCACGAGAAGTTGTTTACAAACGGGGTGTGGGGGGGGGGGAAGTTTTCACTCCCAAATTGCAGAATCTCTAATGCCCCAGTTCCCTTTCAGCTACTTTAAACTACTTGCCAACCCATGCTGAGCACAGAAAAGGCACATTAGCAGCCGCATGGTTTGGCGATCCGGAATGTGAGGGCATTGGGTGGGTCCATATGCCCTTTTTTTTCTTGTAAGAGCACTTTTAATGAGAACTTCCCCCGTTTCCCCTAGGCGACCCTATGTGATATCAGTCTTCTGAGGGTAACAGAGGCGGAAAGGAAGGAGATGCTGCAAGCGTCTGGGTATAGACCCGATCCTTATGCTGCTATGCTGTGTACCACAATGATGCCAGCAGATTAATTCAGGAGTTGCATGGGAAAGTGTCCTACCATGGTGGAAGAAATAAGACTGCCCTGCCCAGAAACCTTTTGCAAAGGATTGCAGAGTACCTCCATGAAAGTTTCCTAGAGATATCCATGGAGGATTCCCGGGCTATCCCAGTCCACATAAACACTCTTTTCCAGGGGCCACCCTCTGCGTAGCTGGAGCGGCCTTTTGTAAGCAGAGAACCACAGCACCTCGCTTTTTCTTCACAGTAAACATGCAATACCACCGAATGTGTGTGCCCGCTAAAGTTTAACTGGACTTCCATTGTAACTGTATACTCACCAGAGGTGCCTTCCCTGGCATCACGGTCGACCACCATGATGTCCTGTGACCCACAGGGCTCCAGGGTTAAGAATATTTCTTGGCTCTCAGGGAGAATGGATCCACCGCTCACCTGTCTCCCATTCTCCTCCTCCTCCTCTTTCTCATCCACCATATCGTCCTCCTTGTTGTCCCTAGACTCACACACCTGTGAGGTGTCCACATTGCTTGTAGGGGTGCTGGTAGGGTCACCCCCAAGAACCCATGCAGCTCATTGTAGAACTGGCATGTGTGGGGCTCAGCACCAGAATGACTGTTCTCCTCCCTTGCCTTCTGGTATGCTTGGCAAAGTTCTTTTATTTTCACACAGCACCGCTGTGTGTCCCTCATATAGCCCTTTCCCCCCATTCCACGAGCGATCTTTGCATAGATGTCAGCGTTTCTTCTGCTGGATCATAGGTCTGCCTGCACAGATTCTTCTCCCCACACAGCGATGAGATCCACCACCTCCACAGGGCCTCCCAGAGGATTCAGGGGGCCTGGGGCAAAGCGGGGGAGCTGCGGTGCTTGTACTCACCCAGCGGCCGTCCGGGTCTTTGGCGCCATTTTGGCGGCAGGGGGCCCTTCAGTCGCTCCGCATGTTCGGCAGCACTGAAGGGCCCCCCGCCACCGAAATGCCGCTGAACACCCGGACCGCCGCCGGGTCAGGGCTCGCGGGGCCCCTGTGGGGCCCGGGACAAATTGCCCCACTTGCCCACCCCGGGCGGCCCTGCACCTCCATCCTGTGCATACCAGGCTGGAGCGCATTTGGGGCATGTAGTCTCCATGATCAGCTATGTCAAGCTGGCATGCTCCCAATGCTGATCAAACAGGAAATGGGAAATCAAAAATTCCTGGGGCTTTAGCAGGGGAGGGGCTGTTTCCTGTGTACCTGGCTGCAGTGCAGCAGAGTTGAGAATGATCTCCAGAGCGGTCACAGATGAGCATTGTGGGACACTACCTGGAGGCCAATTAAGTCGAATTACACAGTGCTGCATCTGCACTACCTCGCAGTCGACCCATGAAAATCGAATTAAGCACTTTGCCTCTCACAGAGGTGGATTATAGAAGTTGACATTAAAGGAGACCTGGGTTGGCGTAAAGGACCCAGTAGTGTAGACATGTACATTAACAGGTCAACTTAAGGCAGCTTCCTTCGACCTATTTTTCTAGTGTAGACCAGGCCTAAGTGTAATTCTGCATGGTACATTCTATGTTCCCAGGTAACTAACTTCCTTATGTCCTTTCACTGTTTTCTCATCCCAGAGGGATATTGTGCTGCCACAGATTTCTCCTTCAACTATCTCCATGCTTATTATGTAGCTGGAAACCTTTAATGGACACCCACAGTTACAGTCCACACACTCACTCTGAGAGCTTCAATGCCCCAATTATTTCATCAGGCACTACTGCTGCTTAAAAAAGTCAGGATACCCAACCAGGGAACTGAAACCACACAATGTAACTTAGGTGACCATTCTTATAATTCAGTCACCGAATTCCAAATATTGAATATTTAAAAGAACACTCACTACAAACACTTCATGAACATGCTATAGCAGTGGTTTTCAAACTTCTTTTCTGGGGACCCAGTTGAAGAAAATTTTTGATGCTCGCAACCCAACGGAGCTGGGGATGAGGGGTTTGGGGTGTGGGAGGGGGCTCTGGGCTGGGGGAGGGGGTGGGGTACGGGAGGGAGTCAGGGCTCTGGGGTGGGGCTGGGAATGAGGAGTTTGTGGTGCAGGAGGGGCTCCGGCTTGGGGGGGGCTCAGGGCTGGGACAGGGGATTGGGGCACAGGGGTTGGGGCACGGACTTACCTCTGACAGCTCCTGGTCAGCGGTGCAGCGAGGGTGCAGAGGCAGACTTCCCACTTGTCCTGGCACCATGGACCACACTGTGCCCCAGAAGCAGCCAGCAACAGGTCTAGCTCCTAGGTGGAAGTGCGCAAGCGGCTTCACGCAACTCTCACCCGCAGGCACCGACTCCCACCTGCAACCAGCCAATGGGAGTGCGGAGCCGTTGCTTGGGGTGGGGGCAGCGCGCAGAGCCCTGTGCCCCCCTGCCTAGAAGCCAGACACACTGCTGACCACTTCTGGGGCGTAGCATGGTGTCGGAAAAAGAAGGCACTAGCCTGCCCGGGACTTTTAATGTCCTGGTCCATGGTGCTGACCAGAGCAAGGCGACCCAGGGCCTTATATGCCGTGACCCAGTACTGGGTTGCGACCCATGGTTCGAAAAACACTGTGCTATAGGCCCAATTATGTTGGTCAGGCCAAACAAGTTAGCTGATCCGGGCCAACTGACAAGGAGGGAAAAGGGACAAGTCCAATTACTCTAGTCAATATTATACTTCTCAGTGGGGTTTCAATGCTGAGCAAATAGGAACAAAGTGTATTGCCCACAAACAAACAATCTGAATTGATGGATGAGAAGCATATCAAGGGCCACATTGTGCCACTATTTTTTAATCCTGTTTTTTTGTGTGTGGCTCTAATAAGATTTGGTTTTTAATAATTCTGTTTAAAATGTGATGCCATAATATGGTCCCTGATCTTTAGAACTTTGCCATCTTCTCTCTTGGGTTGCTGGAGAGTAGAAGAAGACAAAGACACTCTATCCCCCCCCTGTAGAAAGTGGTCTGTGTGGCCTGTGGATGCCACGCAGATAAGTTCAGATGCCATTTATATTCCATTTCTGGATACCGAGTTACAAGACATTCAAGCGCACACACAGCTTCCAAATACACCCCCAATGCCACAGAAATTCTGAGAGACAAGGTGGGTGAGGTAATATCTTTTATTGGACCAGCTAATCTTGATGAAGAGAAATGGGGCTCTTTCACCAACATTAGCTGGTCCAATAAAAGATATTACCTCACCCACCTTGTCTCGCTAATATCCTGGGACTGACAGGGTGGCAACAACACTGCAAACAGAAATTCTGGAAAGGTTTCTGTGACATTTACTGTTTCCCCCACTGTTGTAGGGCTGTTGCTCTGCGCTCATGTTACAGTGGTAGGTGGAGCAGCTACACTGGGAACGAGAAGCACTTCCACAGCATGAACATCAGGGTAATTTGTGATGCCAGAAACAGCACTGCTAATCTTTTTAGTAAAATATCCTAGATCCACATATGACATCTTTAATGTAACAGATGTCTACCCTCCGCCACATGTTAAAATTTAGTTCAGCTCTGCTTATCGAGTTGGTGTAAAGTAAAACGAATTCTTGTTGTTTGAGAGTGTGACAAAGAAATATTTGTGTTACTACACACTAGACTTTGTGTCCCAGATAGTAACGTGTGAATTTTAAATAGGCTCCACTTCCTTTATCTTCAAAATCAGCTACAAGAGAGAGAAATGGGGCTAATAAGAAACAAGCCTTGCAAGGGCCTTGGGGATCCTTAAAATGAGGTTCAGATGGCTGCACAGCGATGGAGGTTCCCTACAGCTCTCACCGTGAAGTGACTGCCAAGTGTTAGCAGCAGGCTCGTCCATGCAGCATAGTGTGGGCTCACAAGAGGTATATTTCTACAACAGAAAAAGCAGCATCAGCCAGAGGAAGATGGCCAATATGAAGAAGGGGGAAGCAAGTGGAAATGGAGCTAGAATGGGAAGTCTCAGAAACAGGAGAAGGAGATGGTTTAGGGCCAGATCATGGCTGTGAAGGAGCATAAGTGGGAGTAAGGCTCCCCAGGCCATATTCCTGCATAGCCACCTCCCTAATCCCTGGGTCTAGGAGTAGGTGGAAAGGGATAGGGTCTTGGCTCCAACCTCCCAACATACTGACCAGCACAGCTGAGCAGGGGCAGGGTTATGGGGATGACCTTTATGGGAGTAATCTGTTACCAGTAGCATATGACTGGCCCTCCTCCCGCCACAGCAAGGGAGGAGCAGGGAAGGATGATGTTAACTCAGGAGCTGCTGAATTTCTATCAGCAAGAAATGATGTCTTGGGCACAAACATGTATGGTTTAAAAAAACTAAACTGAGTATTAAAGCAAATACATTAATACTTTTCATGTATAAGGCAAAGACGTCTCAGGCTGGGTTGGCAGCCAAGGCTGAGGGGTATTTTTGGCTGGGGTACTATTCATCAGCAAAGTTTTACTGACAATCAGTTTAAAAACATAAAAAGAAAACTGACCATCAGTACATTTTTCAGTAAAAAAGGGCACCCTTTTGGATGTCAGCTCATTTTGAGTGACTGCCTCGGGGTATGTCTACACAGCACATTAAGCATGGGCTCTAAATCAGGTTTAAGCTCAAGTCCCCCTTCCATCCATATAGAAATTAGTCTGACCTAGGCCAGCACCCCCCCCTTCACTCAGGCCTGCAGACCCTGTTAGTGGGATGGTTCAGAGACCGAGTTTCTCTGTGACGTGAGTCAGAGCACAGACATTTTGCAATGTGGATGCAGCTCAAGTCCAGGTCGCCAGACTTGGATGTGGAGAGTTCGCAATTCCAAAATTTGCAACTTGCTTCCCAGGCACCAGAAGCAACCTTCTGATTCAAGGACCCTGGACATAGGTTTACATGGGCAAAAGGCAGATTGAATCTTGAACCCAGAATCTGTAAACACTGAAATGTACAATCACAAATAGAAACTGTACAAATCCCAAATTGCCATGAAATGGTAACTGCCCTCCTATATAAACTGGATTTGTGTATTTATTGATTAATTTGATTTTTCATCATTACGAATTTAGGAGTGTCTGTATCATGTTGGTGGACAGCAAAGGAGATTGACCTCCTGGTGGCACAAATCCTGGTAGCTGAAGTGTTTGTAACTGCAACAAATCTTATCATTACAGAATTCTAGTAACAAACAACATCCTTCTAACTTGCATAAAGAAGCTTTATTCAGGCTGAAAATTCTAATGCTTAGTTTTAATCCAGCCTATGGATAGACAAATACTGCAACAAACTTACACAAATATTCAAATGATTGTTTTTAAATGAATGTACGGATTGCTATTTCATCCCTTTTGTGTTTGCTTTCTGAATGAAATTCATCCCTGTGTGGAGAGCCAGCAGAAGGTCTACGATACATTAAAATAGGGTTTAAGAGGAACTTAAGAGGTGCACAAGGGAGGATTTCACTCTCTGTGTGTACTCTGAGGTGTAAGTTTACTCCCAAGATTGTTTGCTGAAACAATTATTGTTAAATTAATATTTGTGACTATTTGCAGAAATTGAATGTTGAATTAGTAATTGTGAGGATTCACACCAAAGACCTGCTAATTGGTTCTACCCTCACCCAATCAAGGAACAGAGATATACCAGTGTCCAGTTAAAACAGCACAAATTGCAAATATAATTAATTGCTCACAAACAACTCATAGTTCAAGAATTATTAACAGAAAAGGAGGCAAAATGTTATATAACAAATGACTGATACGAAATATTCTCCCTGATCCAATCCAGGGGTAATTTTGGGGGGGGGGGAAGAGACGGGGCGGAGCCTTTAAAAACATCTGGCAAGAGGGTTTTGAATTATGAGGCTGTGGAAAAATCTGCACGTTTTTGTTTTGTAAAAACTCTTTTCTTCTTTTTCCTCTGCTCTCTTATAACTTCAAAACTAGCTTTCTTTTAAAAATTCACACATACCATATAGTTAATCTTCAGTGAGGACAAGTGCATGTGACATGAATCTGAAAAGTGCTGGTTTAGGAATGAGAACGTTATTAATGATTAAATTCCCAAACTACTTAGTGGCATCAGCACAGACAGATAGATATTATAAAGTATAACTAGTACTATGCATCGCTTAATTAGTACACCTGCTAGCTAATTTTTCTACCTGCTCCTGTAGTAGCTTTTAATTATTTTGGAGGGAATAGCAGGGTAGGTGAAATGGTGATTTTGATTAAGCATTCTTGAAGGCCTCAATGCACCTAGGTATTATTACAACCAATAAACCTACATTAAAAGAAAGTTAAGATTACAAAGTCAAGCGCTCAAAAGTTAGGAGATGTCAGAATTAATCTGGCTATCTTGTATATATGTATTCCGATTAGAAATGGGTGCAAAATTATTTAACTGAAACTTTTTTAGGCAAAAAGGGCAGATTTGGCTATGCCACAGCATTTTGCGAATTCATGTCAATTTCACCAAGGTGTTTTGGTTAAAAAAAAATCTGAAAAATTAAAATGTTTTGTTTCACTATTTTCAAAATGAAACTTTTGGATATGAAACTTCATTTAGAAATTTCCTTTGAATTTATTTATTTTTTTAAAACATTTTTAAAAATGATCAAAATTAAAATGAAATTCATTGGGTCAGACAAAATAGGGATAAAATGAAACATTTCATTCAACCCAAAGCAATTTTTTAAAAAAAAAACTTTGATTCAACAAAACATTTGAAATAACTTCATTCTTGGGTCAACCCAAAACTTTATTTTTAATTGCTAAACCCAAAAATCCATTATTTACCCAGCTGTAATTACAATAGTCTTTAATTACATGATCACATACTATTTTTTTCCCCAGGACCTCCTCCTCATTCAGTGAAAGGGCCATTAATCAACATTTCTTTGAATGAGAATAAATAAGGCCCTAGGCCTTAATTAATGTACATCAATCAAATCCTGCACTGAACACAAAAGTATTAACTTTTTCATGGGTGTTTTTACGGTACTCATCACTAGAGTATGAGTGCTCCACAAACGTTTAGCTTCATGATGCTCCTGTGAGAACAGGTGAGATTATTCTTCCCACTTTATAGATAAGGAAGTGAGGTACAGAGAGACTAAGACCAAACTGCCAAATCTTCAATAATTTTGGGTCTCCAACTTGAGGCATGTATGATCTGATTTTTCAGAGTACTTAATGCTTGTGTTCAAAGCCCAGCTCCAGACAACTTCATTTGCTGCTGTGAACGCTCAGCACTTCTGCAAATCTGGTCCCAGATGTCTCACGTTGGGCACCCAGAAAATGAGGAATGCACAATTAGTGACCACCTGGAAAAGTCTGGTTTAAATGACTTGCCCAACCATCACATAGGAATTTGGTGGCAGAGACAGGGATACAATGCAATTACCCATGGCATCATTTAACTGCATGAACCATGAGACGACCCTTTCTCTTTCTGCTGTTCCCTGCCTCATTCACTACACGCCTTCCAACTTCTGCAACAAATGAGGCAGGAATCTAACAGCCTCCTTCACTATAAAACCCTGATTCATCCAGAGAGCAGATTCAGCCTGTGCACTGAATGAGGCAGTGATCCTGTGGAAAAAATAGCATGTAATCATATAATTAAAGATTGTATTATAATGCATAGACACAAAAAGGCCAAACTAAGGTTTGCACAAACTTTAATTCTAACTTTTGAGGGCTTGACTTTTCAACCTTAATGTTCTTTTAACATACTTTTTCGATGTAATTTCCTAATAAAAAAAAAAATCAAAAAACAAGTTTCAGGTCCCTGCTTCAAACAATGTAGAGGCCAGAGCCTCTCAATTAAATGGATGTAAGAATTGTTTTTAACAGGGGCAAAACAAGATATTTTCCCCTAACCTCCTATCAGAATGGCTGAACCATTTTTTCTGAAACTTTCTGAAAGGATTCAGCTTGAGGAAGACACCTGGCATGGAAAATTTCAGACCAAACAAATTTTAGTAGTTATAAACATCTGAAAATAGGGTGAAAAAATGCAGTGCTATCAATTTTTGCCTATAATACAGGCAATTATACACCATTTAAAGAGCTTGGACCTTTACTCCTGATGAGATCTGCTTAGAGATCAAGGGGTCCCAAGGAAACCAGGACATCTATTAGTTCAGGGAGCCAAACTCTATGCTCTTTTCAAGGGGAAAGGAGCACAAACCCCACCCTTGAACAAAGTAGTTTCCACAAGTGGCAACGTGCAGGGTGGGTTTTCATTTTATTTTATTTTATTGTCACCTACACAATGTCAGCAACTGAGAAAAAAAATGTGTTCACAAATGTTACTCCCTTTTGGCCACTCTTCAAGCCACTTGACGCTATTCATATCAAAGCAGTGTTGAATCAACTTATCAATGAAATAAATGTTTTACTGAAATATAAGTGTTCGACACCTACCTCCCTTCCTCCACTAATTTTATAATTGTGCCAAAAAAGCAATCAAGCTTTAATGATGTTGAAGCAGCAGAGTAACACAGGCACAAATGCAGCTTTGATGAAAGAAATCATCAATATTTCTCTCAGCCATCAGTTGCTTTTACATCTCAGAGAACTGTCAGAAGTTTAGCTATTGCCAAGGCCCTTTTTTCAATCACTTACAATATCCTGAATGAGAAATCCATCAGAGTAAAGATACTATCCTCCAAGACACATGTATGGAAGAATCAAAACAGCCTTGCAAGTATTATTAGCCAGGAAAACAATGCACAGAGCCATTCGAAAATTCTATTTGAATGTGTGCTACATCCGTTTCCATTGACTAGTCCCAGGAATTGATGCAGTTACTACAATCAGGATTAGCAATTCTTTCTAGGGACATCCTTCATAAAAGAAAATCCCTCAGCTTGAATGAATCTTTGTCCCAACAAATGAGGCATGCATCCCAGAGGTTTTGACTGGATAAGGTATTGTTCTTGTCTTATACTAAACTGCTGTGAGCTGTTAAAAAAATGCCATGTTTCATCCTAGAGGTGGTGAGTGAAAGGACGCATGTATATAGCTTGCATATTAGTTTGCCTTGGTTTTAAAGCATCTGGGGACTCCTTTGAAATGAAAGATGTTATATGATTCATATAACTTCATATACGTATTTATTTATACTTTTCTCCATTGATGTGGGCCTGTAGTCAGAGTCGCTGACAACATGAGCAGTACTGCTGGTTAGGAATCGTTTCACTTATCACCAGAGCTGAGTGGCACTGCAAACTCCACAACCCTATGCACAGTACAGGCAGAACACTGCATCACATAGGAAAGCCCACACGGCAGTAAGGGAAGCTAATATTTGGAGCAGTTAAAGTAGCAGTTCAGTGACTCACCCATAAGTATCTTTCTCCAGGATTCAAAGGGATAACTTTCCAACAAAGGATTCTGAGATTTAGCTGCATGGTTTCCATTCATTTTAATAGGAGCCATGCAGCTTAATCCCCATGTGATGTGAATTGAATAACAGGACTGTGACCCCAACAGAATCCCAATGCAAGAGGGCAAGGGGCTCACTGGTATCTGGTAGTGAGTTTCAGGTCATTGTGCAACACCAACTCACTACAGTCATAACCTGTATCTAAAAGTGTCAGGTAAGGTATCAATAGAAATCTAATAACACACTGCTCATTAGTATTATTGTGTGGTATACGTATGGAGGGCAAATTCAAAATTACAAACATACTGGGAATTATGTTCTTAAAATGTGCGTCAGGCAGGGCTGAAGTTACCCCACCCTAGACAAAGGAATGTGGTTCTGCCACCATGAAGGTATTTCCAATGTGCATTAAGAGACAATGGGAATGCAATTTCCATAAAAGGTAAACAAAACCATTGAACCAACAAAGGGAGGAGATATCACTCAGCATCGTGGTAGGGGGAAAAGGGAGGGAGCAGATTGCAGGAAACAGATCAATTTTTATTTTAGCAAACACCAGCGGGGGAAGAAACTAGCATGGAACTTCCTTCACTAACAGATTCCATGTCTCCTTTCTCACAGCTTGAATGCGCTTTACTTTGAGGAGTAGCATTCAGAAGAATCCATTTCAAAGATTCACTGGACTATGCGAGAGAGGGGCAAAGAACCCCAAGTGATCTTTCACCTAAGGAGACAAAGGAACAAAGCACTTTAGGCTTTGTGGAAGATCCTGACCAGAGGGGTAGTCAATCCTCTTGCTGGAAGGAAGTGTGATAAGAATCTTACCTTGACCCAAGACTGTAGTTTTGTTAAGTTTTGGTTTCTATAAATCATTTTTCACTTTTATTTGCATGTAACCATTTCCAGCTCTATCGTCTATCCTTGAATTCATCTAAAATCCCATCTCCTTTGGTTAATAAACTTGTTTCATTTTTAATCTAAACCAACCCAGTGCTGTGTTTGAATTGAAGTGATAGGTAAGGCCAGCTAAAATGATAAGCTGTTCAGGTTGTTTCTTGAGACATAAACAAACCTTATTCCTCTGAGTGGTCCAGGAGAGGGTGGACATTGCAAATGTTGGGGAAATTTGGGACTGGGAGGTGTTGGGGTCATTTTGCCCGGTGTAACCAAGTCTGAGGCCAGAGTGTGGCTGTGGTATGACAACCAGGCTGCCGGAGTCAGAGCTGCTGGCCCAGTGTTGCTTGTCACCCAGACACCCTGTGCATGCTCATACACTGGTTGGGAGCATCCATACAAGGGAGATGCAGCAGCAGAGCATTACCCCAGCAGGGCTATTGGGCAGGTGATGACACAACCCTTCACTGGGCTGGACTGCATCCCAGAACATGAAATGGGCCAATCTAGGGAAAGCTTTAAAAAAAATGGTGGGGCTACTGCCATGTTGTGTGTTTTACATACAAATCCAGTGACTTGCTGCATGACAACTGTTTGTGGACAAAACAATCTACGTGGGTTTAGGTCCTGAGCCTCATTGTCCTCATTCCTGTGCATCTCAGAAGGAGTTGAGAGAGCTCAGCATTATGTGGGATCAGGCCCCAATCCACAACAGAACTTATGTACATGCTTAAGCGATGTCCTGAAAAAGCAATGGTGGGGGGGTGGGGCTGATTGCACACACAAAAATCTTTCAACACCTGCTGCTGTCCAGTGACCTACCGTAACATAAAATGAAACAGGAGAATGCCACCTGGTGGAATTGCCCGTTTATGTGCTAAAGAAGCTGCTGAAGCAAAGAAAAAAAAACATTCAATTAATATGTGATGTTACATGTAATTGGCAAGGCAGATGTACTTCACAATGGCATCTCAGTGAGAACTTAGTAACCATCCAGGAGCCATTTCAGGCAGCAAATTACTAAGTCAAGGCAGTGAGATCATGTCTCAATTAAACCTTCCACAGTGATTGTAAATATTCCTGGTGGATGTGCAATTCGAAAAGCAGGCTGTGAGAGTAAGAATGTCAAAATCAGCTGCAGCTTTAAGAGCACTTTACTGCCATTCTGTGCCTTTTATTCTTCATTTGGGGTCAAATTCACCTTGATGGAAAGGACCACACGAGATTCTCTTCACCCCTTAAGCCACATTAGACAGCTTCCTGGGATGGGGGAGAGGTAGGCAACAGTGGATCAGTCACAACTGTGAGTTTCTTTGCATACTCTATCTGCCACAGACTGAGTCTATAAATTAGCCCTACGTAAGCCGGCACAGAGCCTGGCGATGGGTGCAGGTCAGGGTAGGGGAACGGCTGTAGGATCCATGCTTATACTGGTGCAGTGCCTCTCAACATCCTATGAAAGTGCAGAGGAATTGTAGCCATTATTCCAGCCACTGGGGAGCTGCATTGCAGCTCTGCAGGCTGCAGCTGGCTTATAGGAGTAGATTTCACTCCCCTCCTGCCTTTATTTCCCTGCATTTTAGCCTTGATATTTATTTGGCTTCTAGCTAGGGTGGTAAAAGGATTAGATACTTATGATCTTTTCCAACAAGTAATCTTCAGGGTAGACATTGAGCTGTCTCCACAAGCATAGCTTCGCATCATGCTAGAGGTCTCCCCCTTTGTTGACTGAGGGCAGCTTCTTAGCCTATTTCCATCTCCTCAAAAGAAATGGTTGGACTTTTGTTTTGTTTTGTTTTTCTCTGCTGAAAAATCAAAAAAAAATTTTTCTGAAAGATGGGGACAAAAGTCCAGCCAACACCTGCACGTGGCAACACAAGTTATGGTACAGAGCAAAATAGTCTGAGAGATTTACATTGCAGGGTTTGTCTTCCCATCTGTGGCATGCCCATTCATTCTCTCTTCTCTGTAAAAGGAAGCATTAAGTCCATCCACTGACTCTGAACACTTTCTAGTAGCTGAAGGAGGGGCCTGGAAAAATACTCTTCAAACAACAGGCTAAGAAGATCAGTTAGTAATTTGCTGCCATGGCTTTGTGTGCTGTAGCAGTTTATGTGAGTGGTCTCACTGACTGCATGCATGAGTATATACACACACAATGTCTATCTATATGTATTGTGATAGACCCAGGCCAGTTGGGTACAACAAAGTAGTCCTGTTGGTATCCAGGAAGTGGGCGGGCAAAGCCCACTGCTAAAGGACCTCCCCCCAGCCTAAGGAGAGGATTACAACAAAGTAGTAGAAGGCACTGGATTAGCAGTTTTCTGTTCCCTGACTGACCAGAGCAGGGGGTGCTCCAGGCTAATGAGAACACCTGACTCCAATTAACCTGCAAAGAGTCAGGTGAGGCCATTAAGGTAATGTGAACACCTGACTCTAATTAAGGCCCTTTTTGATACTACAAAAGGGCTCACTCCAGTCAGTCTGAAGAGAGCCAGGGGAGAGGAAGTGTGACTGAAGGGCTGGTTAATGAAGACACCCTCAAGCCATTGGTAAGGGTGAAGAAGAAAGAAGCGGGAGAGCGGCCCAGGGAAATGTAGCAACTCTGGCAGTGAAAGGTCGGCTGCCAACAGCTGCTGCTATTAGGGCTCTGGGCCGGAACCTGGAGTAGAGGGCGGGCCTGGGTTCCCCCCAACCTGCCACTACAGAAACACCTCCTGGGAGGGGAAGTCAGGCCCCTGTCAGGACGGGAGGCTAAACTGTTCTGAAATAAGTCCTAGGGACAACAGAGACTGTGGGAGTTCTCTCACCAACCTCCTTGCTGGCTTATGATGAAAAGGGCTCAGTAGACTGTAACCCTGGCCCTAGAGAGAGAAGGGCTATGTGGAGGGTCACAGTGAGCCACTGAGGCTAGCATATACCACCTAGAAGCGCAGGAACCACGGGGACAAGGTTGAAGCTCTGCCACAGTGTGTGTGTGTGTACATATATATATATATATATATATATATGTACATAGGTATATGAGCTAGTGTGTGTGTGTGTGTGTGTGTAGGTGGGTGTACATAGAATAGATATGTATACACACACTATCAGTAGTCTCAGAGTCAATGGTACAACCTATATTATATAATATAGCTAGCTATCCATAGGCATATTTGTGTGTGTGTGTGTGTATATACATACAGGTATATACATAATTAGACTGTATCGATATAAAATAAATGATGAAATTGCTAGAAACTGAAATAATCAGTGTGCTGCTCTTCTTGGACAGAGAGTTGATGTGTTTTAATAGCTTAAACAGGAACAGAAGTGGGCAGCTTGTCCCAGCAGTATACTGTGGTTTCCTAGGTAACTGTACTTGAAATAAGGTGATGTCTGGAACTGGGTTGTAGCAAATCAATTTGTTGTAGGTGCATGCATGGAAAAATGAAGCCACACAGAATCCTGCTGATTCTCAGCTCCTACATTGTATCACCTATTTATTTCAGTAATTGAAGATTTCAGTGAGTTTTAATGATCAGCAACATATTTTTCTTTTGTGGGGAGGGAAACACAAAATATTATTATGCATATTATGTATTCTTGATACAGTGCCATAGCTCTGCATTATGCTTTACAGACAAATGAAAAATGACAGATCCCTGCCCTGAGGACTTTACAATCAAAGCCCTGATCCTGCAAATCCTTGCCCATGCAAGAGTTGTCCCATTCATAGCAATACGACTACATCATTGACATTCATCTGACTATTCATATGCATAAAGCCAAGCACATGCACAAATGCTTGTGGAATTGGGGACAAAGCTTGCTCCTTTTATGCCAGTAGTCCCACTGATTCATTACTTATGGGGATAAGGTGAGAAGGATTTGGCCCTAAAATTAGACTTAGCATAGCAAGAGACAAAAACAATCAAAGGATAGAGGTTAGCAGTTATGGGACAGCCCAGTGATAGGGCATTAGACTAGAACTTGAGAGACATAGGTTCAAGTTCATCCTCTGACACTGACTTCCTCTGTGATCTTACGCAAGTTACTTAGCCCCCTGTGTCTCAGTTCTTATCTGTAAAATGTGGATCATAGCACTTCCCTACCTTGTAGGGGTGGTGTTGTGAGGATGACTACATTAAAGATTATGAGGTGCTCAGATACTGTGATGATGATGAAAGCCATAGAAGTATCTTAGATAGAGGACTACAATAGTGCAAGATTATGACACGTATTAATTTTATACACACTTCATGTTCATTCCATTTCATATTTACAATTAACTAAATATAATAAACGGTGTTTAGAATGAAGGCCATTACAGAGGCTGGTGATCTAAAACAACAATAGAAATGTTTAGCTTTGGTGAATCTCTGTTAAATGTCCATATGTGCTTCAATTGCTGCCATTTTGTTAGAAAGGGCTAGTGTAAACACCATCAATATAAAAATCACACTTCTGTCTCAACGTTCTTCTGCATTGAGACAGCTAGTTTATGCTGTATATTTGACAGCACTTTGGGGGCCTGATTCTGCCAAGTGCTGAACAACTCCAGTGATGGACGTTGAAAGATTCAGCACTTCCAGGAGTTGTTTAGCAGCTTGTAGAATTGGGCCCTTAAAGATAGGGAAAATAGGGTTGCAAAATCAGAAAAATTAGCAGATGGCTCAAAGTAAGGTTTGGGACCTGAAACCCCTTCAGTCAAATATGAAAAATGAATTCAGTTTCTAGTTTGATAGTGTGTCTCTTTAATGCAAGTGGTTCTTGTATTCACTTTTAACAAATGTATAGACAAAAAAAGGCAAAATGTTATCATTGTTTAACAAGACATCCAGAAATGCTGACCATGGTTCTTCTCTGAACCATCTCTAATTTATCAACAACTTTCTTGAATTGTGGACACTAGAACTGGACACAGTATTCCAAATACGGTTGCACCAGTGCCAAATACAGTGGTAATATAACCTCTCTGCTTCTATTCAAGATTCTCCTATATATCCAAGGATTTCACTGGCCACAGTGTCACCCTGGAAGCTCATGTTCTGCTGATTATCCGCAATGACCTCCACAAGTCCTTTTCAGAGTCACAGGTTCCCAGGATAGAGTCCTCATCTTGTAAATATGGCCTACTTAGAATAATAAAACTGTAGGGCTAGAAAGGACCTCAACAGGTCATCTAATACAACCCCCTGTGCTGAGGCAAGACCAAGTTTACCTAGACCATCCCTGAAAAGTGTTTATCTAACCTCGCCTTAACACGCTGGCTGCTGCTTCCTGCAGCTCCCATTGGCTGGGAACAGAGAACCACGGCCACTGGGAGCTGTGCGGGATGGTGCCTGCGGACGGTCAATGTCAGCAAAATGTCTTGCGGCCTGCAATCAGATTACCCTGATGGGCCGCCTGCGGGCAGCAGGTTGCCCAACACTGAGTTAGGCATTTGATTCTTCTTTGTACCAAGACGTATGACTTTACGTGTGGCCATATTAAAATGCATATTGTTTGTGCCCAATTTCTCATGCAAGCCAGATCCCATGACCTATCCTCTTAATTTATCACTCCCCCATACTCACATTAATAAATTGAGCCTCATTTATGAGCATCCCTGCGAGATAGAAAGATATTGTTATCCCCACTAGATACATGTGAAACTGAGGCACTGAAAGCAGCCTAAATTCAAGGTCATACACTCAGCCTGTGGCAGAACCAGGATCTCTTAATTCCCAGCCAAATGCTTTAACCATGCAACTATCCATCTTTGCTATTGTAGCTGTTTGAGTCACTGCACCTAACTCCATACTTCTCAGCCTAACCAGAAAATGTGTGATAAAATTACCTAAACACCACATGCAATACAACTTTTTTCACAACTTATAGGTAAGGTCAGGGTTCTTCCACATATCTATCTGTCCCTTCCAGGCTGGAAGTCAAGGAGAGAGGGCCTCATCACTCACCCATTCCATGGATCTGGAAAAGGATCTCATGGATCCTGGAACTTGTGTGTGGAGAGAAGAAGGAGAGAGAAATTGGGTCTGGTGGAGTCACATGGGACACACATTATTCCTCCTGGCAACCTGAGGGAAGTCCTCCAGAAAGGTAATACAGGTTCAGGAGCCATCTCTCTGGACCAAGCAGGGACATGCACAAGGGGGTGTGGCAAGCAGGGGCAAGACCCTCCCAATAATCGGCATGGGCACACAACTCCTCCGGCCCTGCAGCTGGAGCAGGAAAAGCGAGCTCAGCCGGGGCAGGGAGAGTGAGCTCCTCTGGCCCTGGGGCTAGGGCGTGGACACAAAGTGCCCCTCCAAAAGGGGTCAGATTTTTATTCCTGCACATACCCCTGCTACCAAGCAAGGTTCCAATGGCTCTGGCAGCATGACTCTATACCCCTATGCAGATACCCTGAAATCTTGGCAGAGCACCGAGATTCATACAAATCTGGAGGAATCTATTGGATTTGAGTGATAGAGTGTGAGTGGAAGGGATGTAACCTTTTGCTGAGTAAAAACTCATAGGATGGGGACCCATCATTTGCATTCATAAAATTAAACTGCATTCTTATATCCCATGTTCATTTGCTGCAGCTTCATCAAATAACCTAGCATCTACAGTGATGCTTCTAGAGAAAGGTTTCATGGTTGTAGGCATGATCTATACCTTCCATATGGCCAGGGCTGCTGGACAATCTGCACTGAAGGATCCTCCAGCTTCTCCCTGGCTCTAATGGAGCCTTAGTTTCCCCATGGGTGGAACTCTACTTAGCTTATAAGCTCTTGGAGGAAGGGACAGTTTTCTATGTGTACAGTGCCTACATTAAATAGTAGGTCCCTGATTCCCAGCTCCACTGCAGTAGCAATAGTAATAACAGTGAAGATTATTCCTGGAGAAACATACTTTTTCTCATGCAACTGTATGTATTCTAGAAAATAAGCTATTGTGATTGTCCCTTTCACACCGAAAACAAATCAAGGCATTCAAAACTGACCATCATATAAAGCAACGTTTCATCTCTAAATAAAACTTGCTTCCCCTCTAGAACAGGGGTCCTCAGCCTGGAGGGTCATGACACCTGGGAGTGTCACAAACAGATGTCAGGAGGTTGTGACCATTCTTCCCCCCCCTAGAGGGGAGGGGCAGAGGTTCCTTTAAATTTTGAACTCCTCCTTTATCTCCATCAGTCCTTGCAGGTACCCAGCTGCTCATGCCCCACTACTCACCTCTTCACAAAGTGATGGATAAACATACTAGCTGGATGATTCTGTAAATATGATCATTAATGAAATAGCAGTGATGACTCTAAGTTTCAGAATCAACTCTATTAAGAAAACCGGGTCAGTTTACATATCTGTGGACAGCTTGAACCAATAGTGCCTGAAGCAGGTGTCAACAGTCTGAGAGCAGCTGACACTCTCACATTGGGTGTCCACTGGCTGTTTTTTAAAAATCCGGAGCGAGGCATGGTAAGTGGGGGAGTCCTGACACGTCTCAATATAAACTTCCTATAACAATAATTTTGGGAAGCATGAGATTTTTGTTGGTCTCTTTTTCTTCATGTGAAATCTTTTCCTTTTAGGGTTTTTTTTTTGGGGGGGAGGGTGCGGGGGGAGAAATAAGGCATTTACCATGTTTGTTGGTTTTTAATACTCATTTGATAAAACCAAGCTCCTTTAACTCACACTTGGATTTTGTGGTCCTCTCTTTCCATATTAGGCCCTCTTCAGGCACCACTTACCTAGCAGAGGATACAGACTTTCACATTGTGTGGACGATACTGGTGAGTTCCACTGGTCTGTGACAGTGAACTTGGCACATATACAAGCAGGGCTGTGTATTCCAGAAGCTAGGCAAGGAGCCAGCAACAAAGAGTGAGAGTGGCCAAAGCAATCAAATTCAATGGGTTGCAGTCTGAAAAAATAAGAGAGAAAATGTCAAAGCAATAAGCTCACAACAAGTTGTTGTCTTGGGCAGCCCAGCTTATGGCTTCATTCCTATTCTTGACTCCTTCCTACTGCCAAATGTAATTATATATCCCATTTCAAAATACAATAAAAGCAACACAAAAAATTACACCCATTCTCCATCAGATATTTAAGATTTCCTTTTGGACACAGGGTGACACTTTCTTAGAGCCCCAACATCTTATTATACAGTAGCACATTTGGCCATGTCTGACTGAATACCAGCCAGTTAGGAAAAAAGACTAAGGCCTGGTCTACACTGGGGGGGATCAATCTCAGTTACGCAACTTCAGCTACGTGAATAACGTAGCTGAAGTCAACGTACTTAGATCGACTTAGCATGGTGCCTTCACCGCGGTGAGTCGACTGCTGCCGCTCCCCCGTTGACTCCGCCTGCGCCTCTCGCGGCGGTGGAGTACAGGAGTCAACGGGAGAGCACTCGGGGATCGATTTATCGCGTCTAGACTAGACACGATAAATCGACCCCCGCTGGATCAATCATTGCCTGCCGATCTGGCGGGTAGTGTAGACATACCCTAAAGGGAATCTTGGCCTGAAGGTGGTGTGCCCTTTCTTGGTTAATAGCTTTATTCTGGAGGTCAAAGAAGAGTGCTTTGAACTATTCCTTGGTTTCTGCTTCCTATGGTATTGATGGGGAGGTGGAGGCCAATGGATGGAATGAAGAATTTTAGCTTGGCTGACTTCAAAATGGAGCTGTCAGCCAGGGAAAAGTAAAGGGGGCATACAGGGTCAAAAGAGTTTAGAAACAAGAGCAGTAATCAGCAATGAATACTACCAGCTATTTTACTGTAAATAAAACTCATCCATCTGATAATTTTCCAAAATCCAACAGGCCCACCTCCCTCAAACACACACAGGAGTGTTTCAAACCAAATTTTTGCTTCACAGCTACAAGTGATGGAAGAGAAAAGTGTTTGAAGGATCTGGAAATGAAGTGTAGTGCATCACAGGAGAATACCTGCAGAATTCCTGGGATTTTTGTGGTTTCTTATATGCTTCCATAGTAAGACTGCCTCTTGGCTAAACAAAATTATCTTCCCATACCTTCTGGGCAGGATTTCTTACAGTGGGAAATTTATAAACCAGAGGTTTTCTGCTCAGCTGATAAAAAATCTTTGATTATTTTGACTCAGATACATGATAAATTACACACTATATAGTTTTTACAAATCTGATGGTTTCACACAGTGCCCTTTAAACTAAACTGAAAAGTTTCTTTACCTTGCTTCTTTGTTGCTTCTTGTACCTCATTCGACTAGTTTCATTGTTCCATTTGGTTGGATTAATCAGGATACAATATTTCTTTGTTGTGTAACTACATGCTTGTACGTTCCAAATGTGCATATTGTGACAGACCCAGACCAGTGGGGTACAGGAGTCTGGTCGAGGGCAAATATACTGGTCACTGGATGAGCAGTTTTCTGTTACCTGAGTGACCAGAGCAGGGGCTGCACTAGAGTAATTAGGATACCTGGAGCCAATTAAGAAGAAGCTGCTAGAATCAATTAAGGCAGGCTAATCAGGGCACCTGGGTTTTAAAAAGGAGCTCACTTCAGTTTGTGGTGCGAGTGTGAGGAGCTGGGAGCAAGAGGTGCAAGGAGCTGAGAGTATGCTGCTGGAGGACTGAGGAGCACAAGTGTTATCAGACACCAGGAGGAAGATCCTGTGGTGAGAATAAGGAAGGTGTTTGGAGGAGGCCATGGGGAAGTAGGCCAGGGAGTTGTCGCTGTCATGCAGCTGTTACAGGAGGCACTATAGACAGCTGCAGTCCACAGGGCCCTGGGCTGGAACCTGGAGTAGAGGGCGGGCCCGGGTTTCTCCCAATTGACCTGGACTGTGGGTTCTTCCAGAGGGGAAGGTCTCTGGGCTGTTCCCCAACCCACATGGTGAATCTCTGAGGCAAGAAAATCTGCCAATAAGTGCAGGACCCACCAAGATAGAGGAGGAACTTTGTCACTATATATATATCAGTAGTTCTCAACCTGCAAGCCATTTGCAGAACAATCAGCACACAGCTGCGGCCCATGTAACATCCTCCAAGCCATAGAGGTGGTATATTGTGTGGATGCAGCCCACATAACACATAGAGAGCTGCATATGCAGCCCACAATGGTAAATAGGTTGAGAGCCACAGATAGATAGATAGAAGAAACATGGTACCACTGTAGGTGAATCAGGACAACAGAATTAGAATTCAATAACTATCTTCCTTTCAGCCTGCCTTTGCAGGATATGTCTCTACTCCTCACCTACTCTATTCAACATCATTTTCACGATTACAGTCCTTTCAGCAATGGCAACTACAGTACTCACGGCTGAGAATCCAAAGAGTTTGAGACAACCTTGGAAGTGAGACACCCTCCTAACATCTCAGGCATGAATGACTGAGTAAGGACCTGATCCTGCAAGAGCCTGAGTGCCTCCTGGGGGGCACTGAGCACTTTCAAAGCTCATTAACTTCAAAGAGAGTTGAGATCCCTCAGCATCTTGCAGGATCTAGGCCTGAGTGAAGGACATTGGAAGAGTGATTAGGTGAGACATGAGAGGTATTGATGCCACCTGTCATCTCTGTGTAGTGTATATGCATGGCCACATACAGGCAGTCAGACACCATGCAGAACTTTAATGCCACTTAGCAGGAGTTCCACAGACCTGAACAGCTGCCTTCCTGTCCTGCTGTGCCTACTGACAGGAACCACTTAGCCCTGAATGCTGAATCACCACTTCCTGCTCTCCTGAGATAAGCAAATGAGATGGTGACTGATAGTGAATGACTGAATACGTGTGAGTGAATAACGGAGTGAATGAGAAGGAACAGGAGTGAAAATAGGAAGAGAGCTGGGTGAAAAATTTTTTGGTAGAAGCTTTTTTTCACTAAAAATGAATTCTGTCAACTGAAACATTTCATGAATTTGTGTTGAATTCACATCATTTTTGTTAAAAAAATGAAAAATAGAAAAAATCTGAGCATTTTGTGGTGACACTTTCTAAATAAAACATTTCAGTTTTTCAATTTGAAATGATTGTTTCAAAATTTATTTCAAATTCATTTTCAAAAAATAAATAAATGGCTTTTAAAAGCTCAAAAATGAAACAACTTTTCATTTCAGGTCATACAAAGATTTTCCCTCCCCCACAATCAGCTCTCAAAAAAAAGTAAATTTTTGTTTCAGGTTGACCCAAAATGATTTTTTTTTTCTTTTTCAAAACAGGCAGTGTTTTGACAAATCAATTAGTCACACAGCTTTAAACCAGAATCAGAGCAGGAGTGCATGAGAAAGAGATGCACTCACAAGTATGAAGGGGTAGCACCCTTGCCTTCATGGTAAAGCACTGGGCTGAGAGTCAGAAAACATGGGTTTTAATTTCTCTTACTGTGCTAGAAAATAGGGATAATAATACCTACCTACCTACCTATTTCACAGGGATGTTGGGAGGCTGACTTCACTAGTGTTCATTAAATTCTTTGAGTTCTTAGGATGGAATGTGTACAAAGTATTATTAATACCTGGGGGGAAATGGGAGGAAAACTTGGTTGGCCCCAATGCACATTATTCCAGCCTTGTCCCATTTCATACAAGATGAACTCATGAACTGTAAAAACAACGAGGAGTCTGGTGGCACCTTAAAGACTAACAGATTTATTTGGGCATAAGCTTTTGTGGGTAAAAAACCCACTTCTTCAGATGTATGGTTAACACGGCTACCCCTCTGATACTTGGTACCATGAACTGTAGATCAACTTGCAAGATTTTAAAGGACCCTAAAATAACTTTCTGGTCCCATATGTTGTCACTATGATGCAGCATTGCATTGTGTTATTAGGAAACCTCAAACCTCCTGTGGCTAACTTTGGCAACACGTGTGTGACCTACCTCAGTTTCTCCTTCTTCCACCCATTCAAAGGCATATTTTATCTGTCAGTGGCAAATTCAACCCCTTTTATTCATAGAAAGTTCCACTGTCCAGATCCATCACAGGAAAAAAATTCCTCCCAAAGTAAAATAAGAATACAGTGCAGCAGCTCTCCAATCCCATTCAGTGGTCACCATTCCCTGGTCACCCACCCGAGAATCATTAACTTTTCTGTCCCAAGGTCCTTTAGCTGCAGTTCCAGGCCCCTGCTCTCAAGACTATCCACCTGAGAGTTCCAAGACCCTGCTCTCCTGCAACTCATCTCCTGCAGCCTCAATCAGGTCTCCCACCAGAGGGCTCCCCTCAGTGGTCCACTCACCAGGACTCCTCACCTGTGAGTCCTGCCCCTACTCAGGAGAACCTCCCTCCGGCACCAAGCCCTTGTTCCTGGGCTCCTCTTGTAGCCCCCACCATCAGCTCTTCTGCCAAAGAACTCCCTGCAGTGTTACACTCCCTAGGCCTCTTTGACAGGGCATACTACACCTCCCCCCAGAGTTAGCCCCTTGCTTCTGGGCCCAGCTTGTATTGACCAAGCTGATTTTCCCCCCTCATTCTGAGGGGCCTCCACCCAAACCAAACTCCACAGGGAACCCCAGCTCTAGCCTGTCCTCCTAACACCTTTCCTCAGAATTTGTCACCAGCAGTTTCCAGTTACTGCTCTCTTTCAGGTCTCCTGCATCCCTTTACCCTCAGGCAGCTTTCACCTGCCACTGACTAACTCTGAGACTCACCTACAGTGGACCCCTCCACTCCTTCCTAAAGGGGCCAGTCACCCTGTGACACACTGGGGCTGCATTTGCAGCTAGTCAAAAATTTCCATCAAAACTTTGTTTCTTTGACTGAAAATTGGGTTTTGAACTCAATGGAAACCTTCACAGAGTCTGTCTGCAGAAAAATTTGATTTCTTTTTGGTGAAAAATGTCTTTTAAAAAGTCAAAATTTTCTGTGCAAAATTGACAAACTGCCCCCTCCTTCATTTTCATTGACATTTTCTGAGGGGGAGGGAGACCTATTTTCCAATGACCACATGAGACACAGAAAGATGTTGCTGTGTCATGACACAACAATCACAAGAAATAAGCCCACCCACACATTTTCATTTTACAAGACATGTATTTATTATATATAAAAATGAGGAATGTTTGGTCAAGCACACTGTACACACATCTATGCTGGGTAACTGTGTGAACTTATTTCTGGGGGCCCCTGCCTCCCCTCCTCCCATTTGTTGCCCCTTCACTACATCATCTGTGAAATCAGAATGCAAGCTCTTCAAAGCCAGGACCATGTGAAATTGATCAGCACTGTAAGGCACCCAGTACACTTTGGGTCACTGGACAATAAAGATTTGTGCTACAGCAGCACTTAAAGCACAGAGTGATTAAGTGACTTGCCCAAGGTCCCACAGGAAGTCTTTGGAGGAGCCATGTCCTTCCTCTGAATGAGATTTATATCTTGATATCACAATGCAGAAGTTTGTTCTTCAAAATAAACAGTTAAAGGTGGCAACCCCTGTTTCCAGTCCTTACATATGAACAACATACCCTGGGATATTTTCTTCTGCAACAAGCCTAGAATTAGTGGGAATGGCATGTGTATATCAAGAGAATAATATAACTCCTTAGACACACTTATGGCCTTTCAAGGCACTTGCTTTGGTTTTACTGGTTAGATATGTTGCGTCCTTAAGGTACATTTATAAGGTGGGCATACTTGAGTGGTGAGAGGGCACAAGGAAGTTTCTCTCCCCTCAGCACAACAGTGCAGGCACAAGAACTAGTATCCTAGAAAGGGGTGTCCTAACGGTGTCACAATGGGGCCATCGCCCTGATACATCCTAATCACCACGATGGCTGAGCTTGGAAGACAAACTGGCTCCCTTTGTTGCAGAAGGAGCCTTTCCCCGCCTTCTCCCTTAGCTCAGCCTCTCGGGAGCCATAACTGAGCCCCTCAGCCCTCACTTTCCTCTGAGAGTGATAACAACACTGTAGCTATTTTTCGTTTAAAAAAAATCCACTTGCAGTTTGATCAGGATCCAAACTCTGAGTGATAGTGATAAATGTACTGCTGTCCTCCTCACCCTCCTTCCATTTTTCAGATTCTGGTGTGGATACTCCTGAATGGAGGCATCAATTTCCAGGACAACAACAATGGGTTTCAATCTCCGATTATTTAATGAGGAATTATAAATAAACAGTACTTCTTCAGAGAAGCTCTATTCGAAATCTCTGTGGGATCCTAAAGAACTCCAGAATTGAAATAACTCACTGGCTCTACAGTCCTTAGTAAACACAATTTAATCTAAGAATAACAAGACGTTGTTCTGAAATGAAAAATAATCATTAAAGCCATGTGGCACAATGGTTTAACGTATAGCATCAACAGACCTGGCTATGCCAAATTTAATTAAGGATTTTTATTTGTGGCAATAAATTATCATCCAAGGTGGAATAAAAGTTATTCAATTTGTTAGCATTCGGTTTCATTTAGGCGTACAATTAGTGGGTTTATCCTATTGCAAAATTCAGCTAAGAAATCAGAGCACCAACAAAGAGTACAACTGAATCTATTAACAATCTTCAAACACTAATTGGATACAGCTCTGGACAGGACATTTTGTGTGTCATATTTCTCTCTCTCTCACACACACACACACACACACACGTGTGTAACCATTTAGTAGAAATGATTGGTTGAATGCTACTAATAATAAAAGCAGTATTTTTTTACAGACATCACCAAGGGCATCTTTTAGTAAAGATACAAAGAAAAAAAAAAGCTATAAAATCTTCTCTTTTTCTAAAGAGACCATCCAGAAGCAATTTCTTCATTAGCCTCATGCTGGTTCCTTATGTGTTCCCAGTAACCAAGGACCAAAATGGATCATGAATATGGCACCCAAGTGGTCCTATTGCCAAGCATCTTTTCCCACTATTTAAACTAGTGGGCAGTGTCGGTGTAAAATGCTACCACATTGTCAGCTGTAAGCAGACAGAAACTAATCTGTTGACAACAAAAAGCCAATCTGTGTATCACTGTAACATTTCCCTGGTGGGTAGCCAGGGGTGTGAGGCACCTCGCTACCACCTGCCCTTAGTGTGAGGAAGCCTTGTCTGTGCTTGCCTGGGTCAGCTCCCCACCTCTGTCAACTACAGGCAACACAAGCACTCCACTCTAGGCCTAAGCAGGCCGCGCTCTCTCTCTCCAAGTTAGCGGCAGGCACACTCCAACCCCAAGCCCTCCAAGTGGCTCCCTTCAGTGTGCAGTCCCTGTTCCATTGCACACTGACTGTATTCACAGATTCACCACTTCCAAAGAAGCAGTACACCCCAGCTTACCAGTCCCACCTCTAGTCACTGCTCTGCTTAACACAGAGATACGTTTATAGTGAAAACAAATAGTTTATTTTTTATTCATTAGAGATTCAAGCACTAGAAAGTAGAAGTGTTGGAAACAAACGGCTACATATAAAATAATACACATACCTAGACTTTACTTAACTAGATACTTTTCTGTCTAATAGAGCAATATTTGCCCAAAATCCTTCCAGTGTTTTACAGCCAGGTTTGGCGGTGATCTTCCATTTATGAGACAAGTCACACTGTCAGCTTGCTTCCTTGGTGAAAGATTCAGCATGTCTCTTGGTAGCCTTAGATATACCAGGACAGTCCTTTGTTCTTTTCCGTAATCTGGACACACCCTGCTTATTGGTTTCCTCTCTTGTCAGTTTTGCAATCTTTTTATTAGCATCAGACTCAATATGCAAACAGATTTACATTGTGAGACACAAGATACACACATGGCCAGCCAGTGAGATACACATCTATTACCCTTTGCTGGAAAGGAACCTGTCCAAGACAGCTCACCTCCTGGTTACCTGCCTTAACAATATCATTTTCAGTACATAACTCCTTAAATGTTATCTGTACATTCATTTCACAGTGATTATGATGACTGGCTTTAAGCAGAGCTCTCACCCTTTAGTGAATTATTATACATATATCTAACTCTAAGCACCCATTGTGCCCTCTGCCAGTTGACACAATGAGGTTCCTGGGTCACAATCAGGTACAGGGCACAATTCTGCAGATTTTATTCAGGAGATCTTAACATTCACCAAAAGCGAATCTCATCCGAAAACCACAGAGGTTATGCTGGAAGAATTGCTACCTGTGTTCCCACTTTAAGTTTGTTCATGTGCTGGTCCAGTGGTAGTTTTGCCTGAGTAATATTTGCAGGATAAGGCCCCTAGTACAGTATATAAAGTAGCAGGATAACCTACTGGGAAGTGAACTAGGGAAAAAACACATATTCTAAAAAATAAATGCAGAAGAAGAGATAATTGATGAAATTATGGTTGTACATGTGCTATTATTAACTGGAAGGACAACCAAATCTAATTCAACAGCAATAACAATTCTTTATTGCTATAATACCCTCTGCTTGAAGGCCTCTGGGTGCTAATCAAGCATAAAATTAAAATAAAATCTTAAAGATAAAAGGCTTGGAATCACATAATCAATAATAACTTGAGGCCCAATCCTGCAAGTATTAGGCAAGGAAATAATTTTACTCGGATAAGCAGCACTATTGAACTCAGAAGGACTACTCATGGGAGTAAAGGTACTAAAGGTGTTTATGGGTGAAATACTGCCCTAGCTGGATTGCAAATCTCACACTGACTTCATTGGGGCCAGGATTTCACCTTAAACCTCTATAGGATTAGAGATGTACAAATATACAATAAACAAGCTGACTTCTCTCACCTCTTCATTGTCATTATTATTTGTATTATTATCTGTATTACATTGGCTACAACCGAGATCAGGCCCCACTGTGCTAGATATGCACAAGCCACAAACACATGGAATTTGAACCAGTCCCAGCTCTGAAGAGTGCCTACAATCTAGATAGACTAATAGAACAAATAGTGGCAGAAAGGGATTCAACATACAAAGCAGAAGATTGGGAACCCAGACACAGAGATTAAATGACTTGCCCAAGATCACACATGAAGTCTGTGGCAGAGCTGAGAATATAATATATGTCTCTCAACTTTCAGCATAGAAATAAAATGTATCCTTGTTAAATGTTTGGTATGTTTACCACCCCTCCACCCCATTTCACAAGTCAATATAAAACTGTAAAATAAATAAAAATATATTAAGCCTCACAGTAGCTTAGCCCACTCACTAAGCAGGTGGCTCCATCCTCTTAACTTCTTCCCAGCTTTCACTGATAGTCCCAGGTAGAGTTTGTTGCAGTAGTCTAGCACACAGGTTACAAAGGTGTGGATGAAACAAGAAGAGCCTCTAGTCTCTTTGCCACTAGAGATGAAAGTCTCTTGGACATTTGAGGTACATCTGCACTGCAAAAATAATAATAAAAAAAACCACAGCAGCAAGTCTCAGAAGCTGGGTCTACAGACTCAGGCTCACCCTTCGGTGCTAAAAATAACAGTGTGGACATTCTCGCTCATGCTGGAGCTCAGGGTCTGAGCCATGTGCCTCCACTGAGTTTCAGAGCCGAAGCGGGACTGTCTACATGGCTATTGTTAGCACCATAGCGTCAGCCCCACAAGCCCGAGTCTGTAGACCTGGGTTCTAAGACTTGCTGCTGTGGGTTTTTTGTTTGAGATTTTTTTTTTTTTGGTAGTGTAGACATACCCATAGAGAACAGAAGTCTAGTGCAGGTGTTACTTAATGTAAGCAACATGTCTGGCATATAAATTGTGTGTGTTTTTAAAAGGACTTTTGTTGGTAAGGCAGTACCAACTAATGACAAAGGTAGATTGAATGTGTCATGAACATGATGCATTTTTGGCCATGAGCTTACAGGAAATCTAAATGGTTGTAAATAACTTTGTTCAAATGCCCTGAGGTTTTTAATGGAGAATGAAAATGATAAGGGTCATATATTAGTATTTTACTGACTACAAGCCAAAAATTCAACATACCAATGGGTGAAAAGGAGAACGCATCCTTCTGTCCAGGGAAAGAGATTTTGGACCTTTCCATTTCCAAAATAATGAATAGAATGAATGGGTCTGGGGTTTTTGTGAATTGCAGCTTGTGCTCGTGACTTCATATTTTCTGCAAAAGTAGCAAAAAGAAACATTTTTTTTGGCGGGGAAGGTTTTCTTTCAAACATTCTCATGGAACTTTTCCAGTTTTCCAACAGATAAAAGGACCATTTCAGAAGAAAAAATAAAAACGTCCCATAATTTTTTTAAAGGTCATTTTGGTAAAAAAAAAAAAAAAAAAGAAAAAAAAAAAGTTGACCACATCCAATTAACATAATAGTGGGGTTATCAAATGGTTAAGACCTCTGTTTTAAGTCTCTCCCCTCCCCCACCCCAAAAAAGCCTCTCCCAGCAGCACAGTGCCACCTAACACCATGTTGTAAGATACTCTTCCCTTACCTGTTCTTTTCCGGAGAATCACGCCACTATTCTTAAAAGATTTTTGTTGCTGTTGGTTGCCACATTTCCTCCCTTATTAAATCATTCACCATGTAATTTACATCATATTGCTTAATTAAGGGGAAATTGTTTTGCTGAGGAGTCTGTTGAATGTGATGCTGCTGTGCACTTTAAATGCTTATTACAGGTATATTGTAAATGTTTATGATGGATATATTATATATTTTTCATATCTCTGGTTAGAAACTAAAAGGTGTTTAACTTAATAAGCATCAAGTGCTTGAATTTGGGGCTGGGGTACTAATAGGCGGCTGTACCATGCCACCTTCTCAGCTAATGAAAGGAAAAAGGAGGCAGAGAAAAAGTTGTCAGGCCACCACTTCTAGTGTCATCACTTTGCCCTCTAGCTTCCCCTCCCAGTTCAGGAACTGCTAATAGGAGTTATGTGTGGGCATATCGACAGAATAAAAAGACATCTTCTGCACACAAGTATAAAGTCAACTGCTGTGTCTACTGCAGACCACCCATCATACTGGAGAAGCTGAACCTAATTAATTTAAACCTGGCCCACTTTTGTTTTATTATAAGTAATAAGAATAATTTGTTTCTGTAGCACCAAGAGTCTGCTATGGCTATTGTCTTCAGTGGTAGTTAGTAGCTTGCAGGATCAGTATAATAGTTATACTTTACAGATAAGGGCTGGGGAATTGGGAATGACGACAAACAAAGTGACAGAGCAGCAGTTCTTGACATTTTTCATACCAGGACCTCCCACCCAGGTAGCCAGGATCTCACTCACACCACGTCCTTCCCATTTAGCAATATGGGAAGGGCAGGATGGTCATTGACCCCCTGATATCTGTTTGTGACCTCTAGCTTAAGAATTCCTGGGCTAAAGTACTAAAGTTAACCCCTGTCTGGTTGGTTCCATGATTTTAGTTTATATTTTCTATTTTAAAAGAAACTGATGTACCGTCGAACAAATGTCTGACCCACTACTCTCAAAACAAAGGAATGAACTGATTGTAACACACAGCAATGATGATTTTGTGTGAGTATGTGTAAGTAAGAGTGCTGATGTCCATAACAGCAGCCTCCACAAAGGGGCTTCACGACTCCGCCTTATCATCATCATATGACCTCATATCATAGGCTTTATTTTTTTGAGTGTTTGCACTTACCCTGTGAAACATTTCTCCCAGGCATGTAAGAGATTTTCTTTTTTCCTGGCTTCCAGAAATTTAACTCCAATGGTAGACAATGTGGTTAATGCCACAGAAAACAAGATTTGTATGGCCTAAAGACAAGCAGCAACTGCGATGGTCACTTGGTTTTCACGCTGAAGAGAATAAAAACAGAAAAAGGGAAGGTTGAGTGAGGTTTCATTACCCACTAATACCTCACAGCAATTTTTTTCTTTGATAAATTAGCTCTAGACAAGCACTTGACTATCAGCATGGAATTTTATTCTGTAGCTCCTATACAGGAGAATTGCCTGATATCTCAGCTAAGTACTGTATATAGTACAAAGAGCAGAATATACTGAAAACAGATCCTGCTGGATTAAACTCTGTTTGCTTTGTGTAGAGCAGATTCAAAGCAAATAATGACAGTTAATTTTTTTAAATCTTCAGGGCAAGAGTAACATCTCGTGGGTTTATTGCTTAAAAAGAGTTGTCACCCACTTGTCACAGCTGATCCTCATTTTTAAAGACCGTAAGATGTCACAATAACCCCTCATAACAAATGTTGCTTGGAAAAGGTATGAAAGGGAGGCAGAAAGACTGAATTAGTCCAAACAAAAGAGCCTCCTGTTACAATTCAAAGCCTGTTTTAAGATCATGCTTGGTAAACAAGAACAGTGTGAGACCAGACATTGGTGAACCCAAATTGGTGTCAGAACCTAGACCTAACTGGTGGACAAAATGATGAGTCGATGAGCTATTCCACCTAGAACTCCCTTTTGGGATCCTTAAAGAAAGGAACTTTAGGAGAAAAATTGTCTACTGTACCTACCTTCACCATCGTGGCTGCCACCCGTGACGGTCCATGCCCCTAGGGTCAGGGCCGCGTGGCTTATCGGTCACAGTCTATGAAGCAGCCCTTCAGTGCAGGGCAGCGTGGCCTAGCGGCCAGAGTCTATAGCTCCCCCCTTGGGTGCAGGACAGCATGGCCTAGCGGCCAGAGTCTACAGCACCACCCTTGGGTGCAGGTAGGGTGACCAGACAGCAAGTATGAAAAATCGGGACAGGGGGTGGGGGGTAATAGGAGCCTATATAAGTAAAAGACCCAAAAATCGGGACTGTCTCTATAAAATCGGGATATCTGGTCACCCTAGGTGCAGGACAGCATGGCCTAGCAGCCAGAGTCTACAAAGTGGCCCTTCAGCACAGGGCAGGGTGGCCTAGCGGCCAGAGTCTACAGCACCGCCCTTGGGTGCAGGACAGTGTGACCTAGCGACCAGAATCTACAAAGCGGCCCTTTGGCGCAGGCCAGTGTGGCCTAGTGGCCAGAGTCTATAGCATTGGGGCGTCCCTTATGGGGTGTGGCAGCCCCGGTAGGGGGGCCCGGGCCCACCCGACTCCACCGGGCCCCAACCCAGGGCACTAACAGTGGCATAGCAGCTTGCCACTGACTCAGTGGGGTGGTCCTACCAAAACATGCTGAGTTTCCCCGGGCAGGAGGTATCACTCCGTCACCCTCCCTGGGTCACTTCCTACCAGAGTCTGTGTTGGGGTTTCCCATGAGATGTCGGGTCCTCTGTGTTCGGCAGGGCCAGTCGTCTCCAAGGGTTCCTCCAGTTGCCGGGGTGCAGGCAGGCCATGGATGGCTTTGATTCCCGGTGCAGTCAGGGCCTGTGGCTGGCCCTACACAGGAGCTTCCCAGGCAGGTCCTTCCCCTGCAGCCTCCAGCCCAGAATGATCTGGGTTCCCTCCCTTTATACTACTAGAGCACTTGGAGCATGCCCAGTCTTGCCAGGGAGGCGGGACTTCTGCTGTCAATAACATGGGCTTAACCCTGTCTGGGCTAGTGCGGGGTAAGCAGACCCCGTCACACACACACACCCTTAAGAAGGACCCCCGGGGGCGGTCCGTCTCCCCTTCCTCCCCTCCCTGTCTAGAAAAGAAATTTGCATTAGCGTGAGTCTTACCCGGATGATGAAACATGTGGAAGTCGTATGGTTGGAGTGACAGGTACCAGTGCATGATTCAGGGGTTCGCGTCCTTCATGCTGTGTATCCACCTGAGGGGGGCATGGTCAGTGATCAATTTGAAGGTGTTCCCCAGGAGATAATAGCACAGGGTGTCAATAGCCCATTTCACGGCCAGGGCCTCTTTCTCTATCGTTGAGTAGTGTTGTTCTTGAGGAAATAATTTGTGACTCAGGTACAGTACTGGGTGTTCCTCCCCTTCCAGTTCTTGGGAGAATACGGCCCCTAAGCCTACCTCTGAAGCATCCATTTGGAATATGAATTCCTTTGAAAAATCGGGGTGTCGCAGAACCAGTTCCTGTGTGAGCCGTTCTTTCAGAGTCCTAAAGGCCTTGTCGCATGGTCAGACCACTGCACCTGTCGCGGCTCAGAATTCTTTGTCAGGTCTGAAAGGGTGGCAGCTATGGATGCGAAGTCCGGTACAAAGCGGTGATAGTACCCGGCCTGTCCCAAAAACTGGCGCACCTGTTTCTTCGTCTTGGGCATGGGTGTATCCATAAGGGCTTGTACCTTATTGACTAGGGGGCGCATTTCCCTCCCCCTACTACGTACCCAAGGTAGGTCACCTCTTCCTGTCCAAGATGGTATTTCACCGGGTTGGCTGTGAGGCCAGCTGCTCTAAGGGCCTGGAGTACCCCAGTGAGGTGTCTGAGGTGGTCCTTCCAGTTGTAATGGTGTGGTTGCTAAGGTATTAAGCAGGCTGAGGTCACTGTATACTGTGACAGACCCAGACAAGTGGGGTACAGGAGTCTGGTAGAGGGCAAATATACTGGTCACTGGA
>NW_020664407.1:1055506-1114871 GCF_002925995.2 Terrapene triunguis | reverse complement strand
TATTTAGCCCAGAATTTTTGCTCATTACGTAATAAGGCCCTGAGCAATGGGATCGTTATTTTTTCCTCCATAAAATATTATAATGGATCTTGGGCTGGAATTCTGTGCTGCTGATCTCCCCAGTAATACCCCCTACATGTGGTCCTGGAAAGGAGTCCTCAAGAGGCATAGGTTCAAGGATTACACAACATGCCGTACAGTGATAGACTCAAGGAGCTTGATCTATTTAGCTTAACAAAGAGAAGGTTAAGGGGTGACTTGATTACACTCTATAAGTACCAACATGGGGAGCAAATATTGGCTCCTCAGTCTAGCAAAGAAAGGTATGACACAATCCACTGGCTGGAAGCTGAAGCTAGACAAATTCAGACTGGAAATAGAGTGTAAATTTTTAACATGTGGGTGTAATTAACCACTGGAACAATTTACCAAGGATTGTGGTGGATTTTCCATCACTGACAAGTTTTAAATCAAGATTGGATGTTTTTCTAAGATCAGCTCTAGGAATGATGTTGGGGCAGTTCTCTGGCTTGTGCTAAACAGGAGGTCAGACTGGTTGATCACAATGGTCCCCTCTGGCCTTGGAATCTATGAGTACCTGTCTGCCAAGAAATTCTTCCTGGGGCGGACATGGGGGTTTTCAGGCCTCTTTTACATCACTCTGGACCTTTTACACCACATAAAGGAGAGGGAGGGAGGGAGGGTCTCACTCTGGGTGAATTAAGCATTGGACAAGATCATCCATTCAGATCAGATGGGCAAAGCTCATTTTATGAGCATTTTGTGACTGTCGGGATGGTGGGCTTGATGACTTGTTCCTCTTAGTCTAGAAAATTGGAAGGCTCCAGAAGCGATAACAGCTGCTATCCTATAAGGAGTGTAAGAGAAATACTGCACCTGCTTTTAGTTCCTGTTGCTAATATTTATTTCAATGTTTTGTTCTGCGGTTGGACATTATTAGATAAATCCACTGGAGTGTTCTTAAATTGTTTTGGCTTCGTTTTGTTCTTACATTATTTTTATTTCCTTTGTCAACAGTGCAGCTGAGAAACCTAAAAAGTATCAGAAGAGCGAGGCAATGTGCCCCAGATGGAAACACAGAAGCATAAACCAGTCTCTCTTCAATCTAGTGTCCTGAGTTGGTTAAAGAAGTGGTATTTGGTTATAGGGAGCCACCAAGTTTTAAGGGAGCCGCAGTATTAAAAAGTTTGGGAACCACGGGCCTAGAGGGGCACATGACCCTACAGAGTTAAACAAAGATCCCAGTAGAGAAGAACTGAAGCTACAACACCGTTGGGGCAAAAGACAATTTAAAGTGGCAAAATAAACATATAGGCAAAAAATTAATTTAAAACTTGGGTGCTTAAATTAGGCACAAATCCAAATCCAGACCCTGATTCTGCAGACTTGCACATGAGAATAACCTTAAATAGGTGAGCAGTCCCACTGAACTCCGTAGGACTACTCACAAGCTTGTGGTTAATCATGTTTGCAGGATCAGGATCTTAACAGACTGTTGATTGTTAAAGGTATTGATCAGCCAGGCACAACTCTCATTGACGTAGCTGGGAGCTGTGGGTGCTCAGCACCTCTGAAAATTGGTGCACTCGCTCCCCAGTCCTGCTCCCATTATCTTCAATGGTGCATGATGGGGCTTTGATTTAAATGCCTAATTCTCAGTTGCAGGGCTAGCTTCACCTGTCCCCTTTCTGGTATTTCTGGGTGCACCCACTCAGCTGTTCAGCCTCTTGCCCATACCTGCCTCAGGGCAGATTTTGCGATTCTTTGACTCCTAAACCAGGACCCAGGTACAGCAACTGTGTGTCACCCGGCAGGTCTGGGATTTCAGACACCTGTATTTCCTCCATTCTAGAACCTGTGGCCAGTGATATTGACCAACAGCCTTCTTAAAACAAAACATTTTTATTTAGTAGTTGGAACAAAGTATTGGAGGGAAAAAAGGATTTTAAAACACTAGACATTTTCCATGCATACATAGTCTTGCCTAATCTTATGCTTTGCTACAAGCTAAGTTAGATAGGCTTTCATCTTAAATTACAGAAACAAAACAGAACCACCTTACATTCTCTCAGCAAAGCCCTGATTCTCCTGTATGTCTGTGGGACTGTACCACTCTGTACCTCAAAGCAACCTCTGGAACCCCCATATTCACCCCGTTGTATAATTATGATATATTTCATACAACATATGCCATGTAAGATATATGAAACGTCATGATCTGCTGAAAACCATTGTTCTGTTCAAATGTGTATATCGTTAGTGTGTATGAAGTTATGAGATTTTGCGATATGGTTATTACTGAAATAGGTTGTAGGTTTGAGAGTCTCTACTGCTGGTTCCCTAGGGACAACAAGGGTGGTGATCCACTCCCAGGAGGGTGTTAAGTGACCCTTAATCAGCAGGGGAGTTGTAAACAATGGATTTGTTTTCTAGGCACATGGACTGAGGATATAAAAGGGGGACAGTGGCATCATGCTTTGGCCCTTATCCTCCCCCACATACACTGGAAGCAATAAGAGCCGCTGGAAAGACAAAGACTTGAACTGGTCCCAGGCTTAAAGGGGAAGCCTTTATATTAAGAACTATAACATCTAGTGCTTGTCCAAATACTGCCCAGTCTAATAAGGTTTAAGATTTAGATTGTGCGCTTATCTTTTATTTTCTTTAGTAACTATCTCTGACCTTTTGTGCCTGCCACTTATGATCACTTAAAATCTATCTTTCTATAGTTAATAAATCTGTTTTATATTTTACATAAAACAGTGCATTTTTGTTGAAGTGCTTGGGAAATCTCAGCTCAGTTTACAAAGGCTAGTTTGTGTCCTCTCCACATCGAGGGAGAGGAGGACTGGGTAATAAACTTACACTGGTCAGGCTTCTGACCAGGGCAAGATGGTATATTCTGGGAGTGCAAGGCTGGTGGCTTGGGAGATTTGCTGGTGCCTTCCTCTGTGTGATTTGTGAGTGGATCAGGGAGCATTCATGCAATTTAGCTGGGTATGGGGCGCCACATGCTGTTGTACTGAGTGATAGCAGTGCCTGGAGGGGTTTGCTGCTTGTCACTAGCAAAGCAGTGTGAGAGACAGCCCAGACTGGAGAGGTAAGGGGGCACAGCGGTTCCAGGTTGCACCCCAGGAATCCTGTCACAGGGTCTCAGGATAAAAGTTGATGCTGCAGCTCAGAACAAGCCGCCCAGCCCAGCACAGGTAGCCAGACACGCACTAGCTCTGCTCAAGGCAGCACACTAAAAATAGCAGCGTGGACGTTGCGGCACCAGCGAAGGTGCAGGTTAGCCACCCAAACTTGGACAGTCCTGGTAGGTAAGTGACTTAGGAGCACAAGTCTTCTTGACTTTCAATGGGACTTATGCTCCTAAGTCATTTTGGTGCTTTTGAAAATCCCACCCTATTTTTATTTTACTATTCAAGCAACTCATTTTCTAGGGTCAAGTTCTTTATTTACAAAAGTAAAATGCTGACTTAGAGAAAACCTGACGTTTAATGAGCTGTCTTTAAAAGTTTCTTTAAAAGCTACAGCATCCTTTTGTGGACTTAGGCAAGTCACAATAAAAAAAAAGAGAGAAAGAAAGCTAAGCTTTCACTAACATCAATTAATCTTCACAAGGTCACATTTTACATAATGTTAATTAACATCTATTGAGTGTTGATGTTCACTTGCCAAATGGAAATATGTTCATTAAAATACACATTAAATACCCCTGCTATAACATCAGTCGAGAATGTTAAACAGACAGGAGTTGGAATCACTGTTCTGAATGTTCTTGTCAGTGGTGTATGTGCTTAACTTTTTCAAACATTTTCCATTTCTCTCAGCCTGGATAAATGTAGCGCAATGCATCTCCAAGGAGAGCTGTTTCCTGGCTAGCATTATAATTCTGCAAAGGGGAATTTTTATAAACTTTGAATTTACACCGTACTGGGTAAAATGAAATTTAAAATTAAAAAGCCATATTAAAATAGCATTAGGGCACCCCTGGGAATTTATTTATTTGGTCCATTAATACATTTCTGACAGAGATGGAGCAAAGTGCTGTGGCTGGGCTAGGGGAGGGAAGCAGGATTTCTATTAAGCAGTAATGTGGTCTGGTGCGTTGCAGCAGTCTCAAGCTGTGGATCAGTGGATCAAGAGAATACACCATAACATTATCTTGGGGCACCCATGATTGAGTCACCTTGTTACCCCACATGACTCAGCAAGAGAGAGAGAGACTTGCTGGTGCTAAATTGGGTGTCAGCTCCCTGTCACTCCAGTCTGTTAGCCACTCAAACCATCTCCTCAGAAGCTCTGCCAGCCTTTACTTTGCCTTGCAGGCAGGGGTGAAAGTAACTTAAAGGACTTACCAGTATGCCGGAGTCCTGAGCGGGGGCATGGCCTCAACCAGAAGAGGTGGGGCCTTTTAATATTTAAAGGCCCTGGGGCTCTGGCTGTGGCTGTGAGCCCCAGGGCCTTTAAATCACCCCAGAGCTACCAGCTGCAGAGGCAGCTGGGAGCCCCGGGGCTCAGGGGTGAATTAAAGGGCCCGGGGCTCCGGGCGCCACGGAGCTCCAGGCCCTTTAAATCACTGCGGGAGCTGTCAGGGTTCCTTCCCCACTCTGAACTCTAGGGTACAGATGTGGGGACCCACATGAAAGCCCTCTACGCTTATTTCTACCAGCTTAGGTTAAAACCTGGTACGCTGCCACCACCAAGTGATTTAACAACAAACAGGGAAAGGACCACTTGGACTTCCTCTTCCTCCAAAATATCCCCCCAAGCCCTTACACCCCCTTTCCTGGGGAGGCTTGAGAATAATATCCTAACCAATTGGTTACAAAGTGATTAAAGACCCAAACCCCTGGGTCTTTGGACAATGGAAAAATCAGTCAGGTTCTTAAAAGAAGGATTTTATTAAAAAGAAAATGTAAAAATCATCTCTGTAAAATCAGGATGGAAAATAACTTTACAGGGTAATCAGATTCAAAGAGCCCAGAGGAACCCCCTCTAGCCTTAGTTTCAAAGTTACAGCAAAACAGGGATACCTCCCTCTAGCAAAGGTAAAATTCACAAGTTGAGAAAACAAAGATAAACCAATATGCCTTGCCTGGCTGTTACTTACAAGTTTGAAATATGAGAGACTTGTTCAGAAAGATTTGGAGAACATGGATTGATGTCCGGTCCCTCTTAGTCCCAAGAGCGAAAACCACCAAAACAAAGAGCACAAACAAAAGCCTCCCCCCTCCCCCAAGATTTGAAAGTATCTTGTCCCCTTATTGGTCCTTTGGGTCAGGTGTCAGCCAGGTTACCTGAGCTTCTTAACCCTTTACAGGTAAAAGGATTTTGGTGTCTCTGGCCAGGAGGGATTTTATAGTATTGTATACAGGAGGGTTGTTACCCTTCCCTTTATAGTTATGACAGGAGCCCTGCAGCCGCTACCCCGGGGCGGCAGGGCTCCAGCGGGGATTTAAAGGGCCCGGAGCGCTGGCCGCTGCGGGGAGCCCCAGGCCCTTTAAAGTGCCGCCCGAGCCCTGCTGCCGGAGCTCCGGTGGCATTTTAAAGGGCCCGGGGCTCCCCGCAGCGGCTGGAGCCCTGGGCCCTTTAAATCACCACCGGGGAAGCCAGTCTAGTCCGGCACGGTGTACTGGCTCTTGCCGGTATGCCATACCGGCCCGTACCGGCTTACTTTCACCTCTGCTTGCAGGTTAACTTTATGTGCACCCCAGCCACCAAACCTCCTTGAAGAGCGTTCCCCTGTCGTATCCAGCCTCTGAACTGGATACTCACAGAAATTACCAAGCTCGCTGTCTCCAAAGCAACAGTGTGCATGCTAGCCTATTAGGTTCAGCTGAGGGTTTACACTTTACTTACTATTTCTGCACTGAGATGAATTTATAATAAAAGCAAGAATAAAAGTTTATTAATAAAGAACAGAGGTTTAGGTGATATCGAATAAGGATAGTGGAAACAGAATTGGTTACAAAAGAAAAACATGCTTCTAAGAGACTAACCATAACTTTAGCAGGCCTCACTTCTTTGGCTAAAGCAGTTTCTTCACCCTCCAGTCTGTCTGCAGAGCCTGCTGGTTTTCAGTCAAAACCAGGATCCATAATGGTCATGAATCACTCCACTCTGCCAAGAGTGTTCCTCAGTGAAATAGATAACAAAATATCCTTTGCTTCTCCTTATATTTCCCCCAAACTCATTGTTTTTACCCCAGAGACACACCAAACCCCTGTGGTTTTAGCCTCTGGTGTCTTCCCATGCTGATTTCACTTCCCCTCTGTGAACCTGGCTTTTCCTGTTGTTTTACATGTGTTTTGGCTTTTACACTGCTTGATTTATGGGCTGGATGAATGGACTGTAAGGTGGATAGAAAGCTGGCTAGATCGTTGGGCTCAACGGGTAGTGATCAATGGCTCCATGTCTAGTTGGCAGCCGGTTTCAAGCGGAGTGCCCCAAGGATCGGTCCTTGGGCCGGTTTTGTTTAATATCTTTATTAATGATCTGGAGGATGGTGTGGACTGCACTCTCAGCAAGTTTGCAGATGACACTAAACTGGGAGGCGTGGTAGATACACTAGAGGGTAGGGATCGGATACAGAGGGACCTAGACAAATTAGAGGATTGGGCCAAAAAAAACCTGATGAGGTTCAACAAGGACAAGTGCAGAGTCCTGCACTTAGGACGGAAGAATCCCATGCACTGCTACAGACTAGGGACCGAATGGCTGGGTAGCAGTTCTGCAGAAAAGGACCTAGGGGTCACAGTGGACGAGAAGCTGGATATGAGTCAACAGTGTGCTCTTGTTGCCAAGAAGGCTAACGGCATTTTGGGCTGTATAAGTAGGGGCATTGCCAGCAGATCGAGGAACGTGATCGTTCCCCTTTATTTGACATTGGTGAGGCCTCATCTGGAATACTGTGTCCAGTTTTGGGCCCCACACTACAAGAAGGATGTGGAAAAATTGGAAAGAGTCCAGCGGAGGGCAACCAAAATGATTAGGGGTCTGGAGCACATGACTTATGAGGAGAGGCTGTGGGAACTGGGATTGTTTAGTCTCCAGAAGAGAAGAATGAGGGGGGATTTGATAGCTGCTTTCAACTTCCTGAGGGGGGGTTCCAAAGAGGATGGAGCTCGGCTGTTCTCAGTGGTGGCAGATGACAGAACAAGGAGCAATGGTCTCAAGTTGCAGTGGGGGAGGTCTAGGTTGGATATTAGGAAAAACTTTTTCACTAGGAGGGTGGTGAAGCACTGGAATGCATTACCTAGGGAGGTGGTGGAGTCTCCTTCTTTGGAGGTTTTTAAGGCCCGGCTTGACAAAGCCCTGGCTGGGATGATTTAGTTGGGAATTGGTCCTGCTTTGAGCAGGGGGTTGGACTAGATGACCTCCTGAGGTCCCTTCCAACCCTGATATTCTATGATTCTATGATTTACCTCAGAGATCTAGGCAGGCAGGTAAATCAACATTCCTTTGTCTAGGACAAACTTCTTTATCAACCCGGACTGGTTACATGGTTTAAACATATTTTTAGTACATACAAATAATTTCTTAATGATCACCCGTACATACTCACACAATGCTTATGATTAGGGCTACGATTTTGTCACAGAGATCATGGAATCTGTGACTTCCAGAGACTTCTGTGACTTGAGCCTGCAGCGCCTGGGAGCTGAAGGGTCCCCCCATCACCTGTGGTGGCTGGGGACTGCAGGGCCCCGAGCTCCCAGCAATCACAGGGCCCCTGGGAGCTTGAAGCCACCACGGGCAGCAGGGGCACCCCAGGAGCTCAGAGCCACAGTGGGCAGCTCGGACACCCCTGGAGCTTAGAGCCGCCGCAGGCGGCCGGGGTGTTCCAGAGCTCCCGGCCAGGGGTGGTGTGAGGACCCTGCAGCTCCCCATTTTGTCATGCATATTTTTAGTAAAAGTCATGGATAGGTCACGGGCTTCCGTGAATTTTTCTTTATTGCCCATGACCTGTCTGTGATTTTTACTAAAAATATATGTGACAAAATCTTAGCCTTATTTATGATGACCAGTATAATATAAGCTTTCATTTGATACCTCACACAACCTTCTTTACAGAAAAATCCTATGACAGCAATGTGTTTGAAGTAGTGAGTTTGTTAGGCCTCATAGGAGTTGCTGACACAACTCAAAACACATAAAACTTAGGTCAACATAGCTACAGCACTCAGGGATGTGAAAAATCCACGCCCCTGAGTGCCTTATCTATGCTGACCTAACCCCAGCGTAGACACAACTAGGTCGACAAAAGAATGCTTCCGTCGACCTAGCTACCATCACTCAGGGAGGTGGAGTTCCTACAGAGATGGAAAAACCCCTTCTGTTGCTGTAGCCTGCATCTACACTGTGGGGTTACAGCAGTGCTATCCACTGTAGCACCCATTGTGTAGATATGGCCTGAGAGGGACAATAGAACATAACATACTTTTATGTCATATAGAAACATGTCAATTATAGGGCACAACATTGACCTGGTGTGGTCACTTTGGAGCCATCTCTTGTTTTATTTAAAAATAACAAAAGTGTTTACGTCTCATGAGAAATGCCTGACAGACTTGATGCCCAAAATTTACAGCAGTGAGGTCATTTCTCAGGGCTTGTCTTCACTACCCGCCTGGATCGGCAGGTAGAAATCGATCTCTCGGGGATCGAATTATCGCGTCTCGTCAGGACGCGACAATCGATCCCCGAATTGACGTGCGTACTCCACCAGCCCAGGTAGGAGTAAGCGCCGTCGACGGGGGAGCCGCGGCGGTCGATTTGCCGCCGTCCTCACAGCGGGGTAAGTCGGATCGGATACGTCGAATTCAGCTACGCTATTCGAGTAGCTGAATTTGCGTATCTTCCCCCCCCCCCCCCCGCCAGTGTAGACCTAGCCTCAGAAACAAAGAGTAGCAAGGAACAGGATTTAGCTAACAAGCGACCTTTCTATAGAACCAGCCCCTGCTGCCTTTTAGCACTGGAGAACTAGTAGGTTTCTGACCTCAAAAATACCATGGAAATGCTACCTGATTTTCATTTAGACAGTTCAAAACTTTTATTTTTGCTCACACCTGTTTAACTCAAACACTTAGGAGAAAGGCTATTTTTCATTAAGGATCCCACACGTATGTCCCTTTAAAAAACTAATGGCAGAGAAAACCAGCAGTTCACATCTATATGCCATACAAATAATCTTCCAGCCAAAACAGGGAAAGCAGGACTTAATATTCCAGATATTTCTTAGGTAAAACATCAAGCAGAAAAAACATTTAAAAAAATTCAAGGAGTTTTTAATGCATCATACACAAGTAAAAAAGGGCACTACTTTTTTTTTTCCTTTCTGGGTCACTTTTAAATATTAGAAGGCTCGAGTTTACTTGACTGTATAATTAGAGATACTTTAAAAGAATATATCTTTGATATAGCATGCATTATTATACATTACATTTGTGAGAGCGCTATCTACAGACATTACAGATCTATTATTGGCAGTGGTATCTATAAAGCAATATGTGTTTTGGCTATATTCATAATGTGATCACATATTGCTTATGCTGACTATATGTTGTCATGCTGGACAGCATTCATGCAACAGCAGGTGGTTGATAAGACATTCAGAGAAATTCTCCACCAGCCACCTTACTCCAAAGGAGAGTTCTAGGTATGGCTTAATTTTTGAAGAGATAGAGTCTGATACACAAGTGTTTGCCAACTTCAACACTCATGGCCTGAATGCTCTATGCTCTTCTTCCTCTAGGGTAAAAACTGCCTGCCTATAGAAAAGTTTTATCATAATTTGTCTCTTCTTTGTTTGGACTATCCTTCAGAATTGAATAGAAAATTAACCCATTCCTGCTGTGTAATTGGATGGGATGGTTAAAAATAGAACCTATAAAAAGTTTAGAATTTCTACAAGTTCTTAGAGTGATTTTTATTATACATTTCTGTAGAACCTTATGGATTTAAGACCTGATCCTGCACTGTTGAAGTTAATGGGAGCTTTGCCGTTGTAGTCAATAAGCCTTTAATCACTATAAAATTTTATAGGACTTTTCCATAAGCACGAAGACGTTAATCACTTTCTGGGTACTGTCTGCTTCATATTATTTATCAATTAATTAATTATCAGTAGTTAACTCCCTGTGATGTGCATGGTGCTGTAGAAGACACCAGCAAAGACAGTCCCTGCCCTGAGAAACTTACAATTTCTTCTTTTCTCTATAAAATGTGACAAAAAATAATAGTACGTTTCAATTACATGGTGCCTTATAAAACATATATAAAGTATAATCATATATCAAGGACTGAGGACTCAGTGGCTCAGAGGGTTGGTAGTGTATAGCATCTCGCTAGGTAGCTCTCAATATTGAACTGCAGATGGCTGTTAAATATGCAACGAGAAATACGTGTGCCGTCTCTGTTCAGTTTCTAGTGGCCATGCACAACAGCCACCTTCACAACCGGTGTCTTTGCTGGAAGTCTTGATTGACAAGTGAAAGGCAGAATTGGGCGTGGGACTAACTGGCCCTCTGAGCCCTAGAGGTGACTCCCTCAGCTCAGGATCCAAGCACTTTGGTAGGGAAGTTTGCCTTGCTGCTGTCTGTGCTGCATCCATTCTGTGGTGCTAGATGAGCACTACCTGCACTGCAATTAAAAAAAAAATCTACTATGTTTTAACAAACAAAAATATTTCTTAACACACATATTAATTATTGTTTATTTGCATTGCAACCCGAGCTCCCAACCAAGGATCAGGACACCATCATGCAATGTGCTATAGATACATGTCGTAAAAAGACAGCCTCTGCGCAAAAGAGTTTACAAGCTAAGCAAATGTTCTAAATGTATGACGCTTCTGAGCCAACAAGAATGGGCACCCCGAAAGCCATTGGAAAAATATGGGTATCATTTTTGTGCCTCTGGAACTAGTAGCCAGCCCTGTTCTTTCAGACCTAGTAGGGCAAAATGGTATGCAGGATGGTAACAGCTCAGTGAAAACATGAGACCCAATACCAGTTAGGGATTTAACTGTTCGAATTATAACTTTCAATTAAATCTGTGAATCTACAGGCAGAAAGCAAAAGTAGCAGGAAGATTTCCAATATTCCCACAGCCCAGGTACCCAGCTGTTCTTACGCCCTCTTGTTGGTCTTAACCTTTTTTTCCCCATGGCACTCAAGCGAATGCTGACAGCATCCACACCTTAAAAACGTCTCTCTAATAAGATAGCTCTTCTGCACAATTAGGTATTAACTAAATTAAAAGAACAACATCCTAGGCCTTGTGCTTTTTTATAGAGTCTTGTAATGCTGCTTCCAGGTTCAGTGCATCTGCAGAGCGAAGGCTGTAACCATTCACCACAACGCATACAGATCAGCAGACAACATAATGTTTAAAAGCAGCATTGTCCTGGTTATTGAGAACGCCTGGACTCAAATATTTTCACCAGAAAATCTTATTATATTTCTCATATTGTAACACAGCTGTTCATAACTTTCAAAATTCAATCTGCATTGATAACACCAGCCAAACATTCCAGCAATATAAAAGTTCCTTATTGTTGACAGGGTAGCCTCTGTACATATTACTTTCCTTTGTACCACAGTAATCACACAAACAACTAGGGCTGTCAAGCGATTAAAAAAATTAATCTTGATTAATCGCACTGTTAAACAACAATAGAATACCATTTATTTTAAATATTTTTGGATGTTTACTATATTTTCAAACATATTAATTTCAGTTACAACACAGAATATAAAGTGTACAGTGCTCACTTTATATTTATTTTTATTACAAATATTTACATTGTAAAAAACAAAAAAATGGTATTTTTCAATTCACCTCAGACAAGTACTGTAGTGCAATCTCTTCATCATGAAAGTTGAACTTACAAATGTAGAATTATGTACAAAAATAACTGCATTCAAAAATAAAACAATGTAAAATTTTAGAGCCTAAAAGTCCACTCAGTCCTACTTCTTAGTCATCCAATCACTCAGACAAACAAGGTTGTTACAATTTGCAGGAGATAATACTGCCTGCTTGTTGTCCACAATGTCACCTGAAAGTGAGAACAGATTGTTCGTATGGCACTGTTGTAGCTGGCATTGGAAGATACACTAAAGATTCATATGTTGCTTCATGCTTCAACCACCATTCCAGAGGACATGCTTCCATGCTGATGATGGGTTCTGCTTGATAACGATCCAAAGCAGTGCAGGCTGACACATGTTCATTTTCATCAGCTGAGTCAGATGCCACCAACAGAAGATCGATTTTCTTTTTTGGTGGTTTGGGTTCTGTAGTTTCTGCACCAGAACGTTGCTCTTTTAAGATTTCTAAAAGCATGCTCCACACCTCGTCCCTCTCAGATTTTGGACGGCACTTCAGATTCTTATGTAAGCAGAGTCAGGATGAGCTCTACCCTGACATCTGGTGGTGAATTATGGTGAGTGTGGAAAAGAACTCCAGGGGCTGATCTTGTTTGCATAGGCACACCCACCCGCCTGGCATGAGACAACAGCAACTGAAAGTGGTTACTTTGGCTGGTGTGGGATCCCCAACACTACAGTGCAAATAAGTGATGGTCACATAAACACCACCCTATACCGGAAACCTACTGACCGCTATACGTACCTACATGCCTCCAGCTTCCATCCAAGACACATCACACGACCCATTGTCTACAGCCAAGCCCTAAGATACAACCGAATTTGCTCCAACCCCTCAGACAGAGACAAACACCTACAAGATCTTTATCAAGCATTCTTAAAACTACAATACCCATCTGGGGAAGTGAGGAAACAGATTGACAGAGCAAGACAGGTACCCAGAAATCACCTACTACAGGACAGGCCCAACAAGGACAATAACAGAACACCACTGGCCATCACATACAGCCCCCAGCTAAAACCTCTCCAGCGCATTATCCACGATCTACAACCTATCCTGGAAAATGATCCCTCACTCTCACAGACCTTGGGAAGCAGGCCAGTCCTCGCTTACAGACAACCCCCCAACCTGAAGCAAATACTCACCAGCAACTACACACCACACCACAGAAACACCAACCCAGGAATCAATCCCTGTAGCAAACCTCGTTGCCTACTCTGTCCCCATATCTACTCTGGCGACACCATCAGAGGACCGAACCACATCAGCCACACCATCAAGGGCTCATTAACCTGCACATCTACTAATGTTATATATGCCATCATGTGCCAGCAATGCCCCTCTGCCATGTACATTGGCCAAACCGGACAGTCCCTCCGCAAAAGAATAAATGGACACAAATCGGACATCAGGAATGGTAACATACAAAAGCCAGTAAGTGAACACTTCAATCTCCCTGGTCATTCTATTACAGATTTAAAAGTCACTATCATTGAACAAAAAAACTTCAGAAACAGACTTCAAAGAGAAACAGCAGAACTAAAATTCATTTGCAAATTTAACACCATTAATCTGGGCTTGAATAGGGACTGGGAGTGGCTGGCTCATTACAGAAGCAGCTTTTCCTCTCCTGGAATTGACACCTCCTTATCTATTATTGGGAGTGGACTACATCCACCCTGTCAACACTGGTTCTCCACTTGCGAAGTAACTCCCTGCTCTCCATGTGTCAGTATATAATGCCTGCATCTGTAACTTTCACTCTATGTATCTGAAGAAGTGAGGTTTTTACCCACGAAAGCTTATGCCCAAATAAATCTGTTAGTCTTTAAGGTGCCACCAGACTCCCAGTTTCTCTGTTATTGGGGCAGGAAGAATAAAGTTTTGTTACTCTGATTCTGTGACTCAAGGCCAGTGGAACTGTTGTATGACAGAAGGGCTCACCATTAACTAAGTAGCACTCGCTTGACAAGGGGCATAGGATACAAAACCTAGTGAATTGAGAAAGGTTGGGGGCAGGTATTTGTACCTGGTGGTGTGGGCCCCTTTTGTGAGCCTGAAACACCAATTGCACCTCCTCCTCTCTCCACTGTTGAATGTCAGAGATAGCTTTGATTCCATTAGGAATCTAGTTACAGGCTGCTGAGCTGAATTCACTTTGGGCCAAGAGTGCACCAGCACTGGAGCTCCCCTACTACTAGCTGAAATCACAAAAGAGCTAAAGTTACTAAGAGCTGAGATCACTGAGTGCTGTGTTAACTAGTGGGGGAGCCTGAAGCTACATTGCTAAGCGGCTGGCAGAGCAGTTTGCGGGGACAGCTGGAGGCGCAGCTAGCAGGGCAGAGCAGAGCGGAGCCTTGCGGGGATGGTTGGAGTGGCTCACAGGTCGCAGAGCGGAGCAGCTGGTAGAGCAGAACAGTTCGTGGGATGGCAGGAGCGGCTCACGGGACGGCTGGTGGAAGTGGACTGGCTCATGGTGAAGGCTGCGGCGGAACCCCATGGAGAGGCGGCCGGTCAGCCTCGGATCAAGTAAGGTGCCCCTTAACACCCTGCATGCCCCCCTTTGAACTCTGGGGCTGCACTGACCAGGGACAGAGACTTTGGGGGTTGTTGGACTTTTGGGACTTGGGTCCAGCAACCCAAAAATCACCCAAAGTCCCAAAAGTCCAACAACCCCCAAAGTCTCTTGGGTCCAGCAACCCAAGAATTACCAAAGAGACTTTGGGAGTGTTGGACTTTTGGGACTTTGGGTGATTTTTGGGTTGCTGGTTTCAAGAACCAATGGGAAAGGACATGGCCCAATTTGCTGGGGTGGGTCTTCGCTCATGGTTTGGTCTATGAACTCTAGTTGTGGTGTTTTCCCAATTTAATGCTATGTCGTTTACCTCATGTTATTAAACATTTTCTGCTACACCGAGACTCTGTGCTTGCAAGAGGGGAAGTATTGAAGCCTGTCCCCTTAAAAGCCAGGAGGCCTTGGGCCAGTCAGCCCTGTTCAATTAGCCTCATCTGTGCCATAATTAGAAACCACTCAGCCTGAGGAGGTGGGACTAAGGGGGTCAGGTGTTAAAATGGTAAATGCCTGAGCTTCATAAAAAGGCTTGAGAAAATACTGTTGGGAGGAAGGAGCTGTGGCAGAGGCTGCAGACTTCCGCAGGGAGAAGGAACCACAAGGAGCAAATTAAGGTCCTGCTGGAGGTCGTGAGGTAAGGTCTGTAAGAAGAAAGGAAGTCCTGGAAGGAAGCTGCCAGAGTCTCTGGGGAGGGGAGGCAGTGGGGGAACCTGTTAGGAAGAAAAGACCCTCCAGGGAGAACCAAAGCCAACGACAGGGGGCTGCTGGAGTGGGAGAATCCCTGTGATGCCACATTCTGGTTTGAAGGTATGCTCCTGTGGTGTGTTCTCTTCCCTCCCCTCCCCCCATTACACTGAGGAAGTTTAAGACTTATTCTAGTCCGCTCCCCTGCTGTAAATATACTGTCATTAAAAAATCCAGGCTTATCACTGCAGCTAACATGAGAAAAGAGTAAATGACTGGAAACAGATGTCTGGTAAAACTAGTAATTGAGACGTGGAGGATGCTGCAAAGGACCCTTACTGAACAAGCCAAAGAGCTAACGGTTTTTACAGATTAAGGTCACAGCAGTGTATTTCCTGCATTCCAGAGCCAAACTGACAAGATAATCCTGGCCCCTCTTCACACCACGACCAGACCCCAGTTACTTTTCCTAATGATTATAAGAAGAGAGACTATCTGGTTTTAAGATGTATCCGTAAAGCTAGTTCAAAGAATAAACAAGAAGAGAGGTTCTCTGCTGTCAAGAATAAAACAAATGAGTTTAGGTTGGAGAACATAGCAACTCCTGGGTTTGGGTCCATTGACTCAAACAAATACAAAGGAATATCTAATATGGAAGGAAGAAATCCTGTGAGTTCAGGAGAGGTTAGGGGAGTTTCCGCAACCAAAGTAGTTAAGTGTGATTAAAGTCTGATACATCAGAAAACCAGTGGTAACAATAAAGAATGATACAGAATGCCAGATTATCCTGTACTAAGTGGCATCATGCCTTAATAAAATACATTAACGCAGTCTCAGTTTGTATATGACCTGGTCCGTTTAGAGCAAGTTACTATAGGGAGCAACAACAGGAATAGGATTTCATTGCCCACCATATTCACACAGCTACTGTAACTCCCCTCCCCGCTCCCTTTATGAACACTTATAGAATGGGTGTAAAAATTAGAAAGGGGAAGAGTATGGGAAAGTGTAGATTTGTCTGTAAAGAAAACACAGTATAATCAACATAACAAGATTGTTTGGCCACTACAGGCAGACAGACAAATGATAATCTTTAGCTCTTGGTCATGCACCCATTTAAAGGAGTGGGTACATCGTCATTGACTTGAATGGATACAGGATTAGACTCATATTGTGCATTTCATCTGTCGATTCCAACGTCCTTTACAAAGAATATTAAGTATGTAATCGCCAAATTGCAGATAAGGAGATATTTCTATCCAGTTCACATTGCATACTACACAGATGTAACCACAAGGGCATTAGCTTCCAAATTAGTGGCTTCTGTATCTATTCACACAAATTTTAAAGTATCTTTTAAAAGAATCTTTCCTATCTATACCAGCTCTGGCTTATTTGAGGTTTACAAAAAATTTAGCAGGCCAGTCGTGGGCGCTTCTAGTTAGCGCTCACTGATGTCATGTGAGAGGTTTTATTCTCAGGTCAAATACCTTACTCCCTAGGTCAGTAGAGACTATGAGACCTGGGAGGGAAATATGCTCATTGTTATAATAATAATGATAGGCCTGATTCTGATTGCACTTACACTAGTTTTACAAGGGAGTGACTCCATTGTTTTCAATGATTTTACTCCTGATTCAATTGGTCTCAGATAAGAATCAGGGACAAATATCTTTCATTCAGCACATTTCAGCACAAAGGATTCCAAAATATTTTACCTACTATGGTCAACATTTTACCTACAACACCAATGTTCAGTAAACTGCATGGGACTTGATTTATCTACCTCAGAGAGGTAAAGGGTTTTGTTGACTGCCAGGATCCCCACCTCTAGTTCTAGGGAGTCTAAATATCTCTAGCTTCATGCTTAGGCCACTAAGACATCCAACTGTAACTGGGAGAAAGGAGGTAAACGTTTCAGGAGGATCTCCTGATAGGAATGGCATGCATCTGAGAAGGAGGGAAAGGGGTGTTTCCAGGACAGCTGGGTTTGGGAAACTGGATGTTGCTGGAACTGGATGGTGGGGAAAAAAATCAAGATTTTCTGCTTTTCATAACCCAAACTGAGCCAAAGCTTTAAATAAATAGGGATGTTGGGAAGACACAGGAGGCATCTGTGGCAGGTTGACCTCTTTCTTGACCCATGAATTCCCAGGTTTGTCCAAACATGCAAAGAGGTGACACAAGCCATTATAAATTCTTCTCAAATCAGTGTACTCTTCCCTGCTTTCTACAGCCACAGGAAGTTTCTACTCACACCCACTGATTTCCTTTGGTAACTATTCTCTACTAAACCCCTGCCATATTCACCTCTGCAGCTCTTTTTCTGTCTTAGAGTCCACGTCACCCTCAGTCCCATGAGGAAATTCAGCTGTACACTCCACGGAAGTAATTATTTCATAATGGAGTCAGACCCTGCAATCGGGATGGTGTCAGGCCCCACCTAACTGACCCCATTTACAGACCCAGGTTTTGGCTGGGTGGCACAAAGCAATTTGTAATAGATAGGATGAATTCTAATGATCGGTGTGTCATAGATAGCTCCCAGATGACTACATCACCAGCACTTCACTAACTCAACTCTGTTTTTAAAAAAATCTACTTTGTCATAATATACTTGAACAAGTACAAAAAATCAAGGGTTGGGATCTATATCTATTGCAACTTCTGGAAATCCTTCTGCTAATATCAAGTCGAGGGAAGCTGCTCTAATTGCCTTGCTTCCTACAGCACCTCACATCCACCTGACACCGCTCAGTGACATTAAAGCAGATTTTCAATCTCCTGCTCAGTGTATCATCCACGGTGGAGAAAATAAATCAACCCTTCTTCCAGTGGTGTCCGTGACAATGGAGATGACACCATCAAGAGGTCAGCTCTATGCAGTACCAGGGCTGCTGCCACCATCACCTCAAGTACTCCTAGGATCTGGGTGATACCACCCAGATTTGCAGGTAGAATGTGGACTTGGCATGCTGGTATCACTGGACCTGCTTACAAACCCTCACATTCACTGATACACTGACCTTCACACAACATTTACAATGATACTTGACAGAACTTAAAACCAAAAGTGATGGGTCTCAGAGCTCTCCCTCTCCCTGATTATGTGGCAATGCATCGTGCGCTGCTCTGTAAGGTCCCAGTTTATAGAAATTGGCCTAACTTGGATGAGTTCAAAGGAGTTATGCTGACTACATCATTGAAGATCTAGGGTAAATTTTCAAAAGCATCTAAGTGACTTCAGAGCCTATGCCCCATTTTCAAGAGTGATTTAGAAAGTCAATGGGACTTGGGCTCCTAAATCACTTAGGCTACAGCTACACTTGCAGCTAGGGGTGTGATTCCCAGCTCATGTAGACTGGGGCCTGGGGTGGAATAAACTATACTAGTAAAAGCACAGCTGTGTCCACACAAGGAGTGCTTTGCCAGTGTACTTATATCGGCCAAGTGCTTCTAGTGCAGACATGGCCTTAACTGAGCTTTCTCTTTTGGACTCTGTGTTTTGTTCCTCATTTAGAGTTTCTTTGGTACACATTATAACAGACCTGTATTACACCTGTTGGTCTTGGAGGGCTGAAATCTCTAATGGGCTCAATGCTGTAGAAAACTCTTTCTAAGCAGAAGGTGTGGAGGAAAGAGATCAACCTGGGTAGAAAAATAGGGTACAGTTAACAAGGCCCATAAAAATAAATACATAAAAACAAAATGTTGAGAAATCAAATAAAGTGAACTGGAGTAACAGAGCCCTTAAAAAAAGATGCCTGAAAACAAAATTTCCTGTTTCATCCAATCTAACAAACCCCGCCCAAATGAAAGGAATAGAATGGGAAACCACAGTAGAAATTTCTCCATGGGAATGTCAAGGGATGTACAAGCATCAGGGCTAAAGGACCAGAGGGGGGGGGGCAAGTGGGACAATTTGTCCCAGGCCCCGGGCCCCGCAGGGGCCCCCACAAGAGTTTTTCGGGGCCCCTGGAGCGGGGTCCTTCACTTGCTCCGGGGGCCCCAGAAAACTCTCGCGGGGCCCAGGCCCCCGGATCTTCTTCTGCTCCGGGTCTTCGGCGGCAATTTGGCGGCGGGGGGCCCAGGCCCCCTGAATCCTCTGGACGACCCTGTAAAGGACTGAAAACCAATGAACAAAGCATAATGTGTGGGCCAAGCTACATAAATGGAGAGTGGGCAGAAAGAAAAACAAAGACAAAATCTGAGGTTGAAAAGAGGAACAGTTTTCAAGAATTCAAAAAAATAACCATCATTGGTAATTCTATCCCAACAAGTAAAGAAGAGTGGGGCATAAAATCTTTTACAACCAGAGTGGCCCAGCGCAAAGGCCACTGCACTGGGAGGCAGGAGACGTAGGATTTATTTCTACCTCTGCTATTGACTTGCTATATGTTCTTGGGCCCGTCATTCTGCTTTCTCTCTCAGATTTCCCATTTGTATAATGATACTTAGGCTACGTCTACACTACGGGGGGGGTGTCGATTTCAGATACGCAAATTAAGCTACGGGAATAGCGTAGCTGAATTCGACGTATCTGATCCGACTTACCCCGCTGTGAGGACGGCGGCAAATCGACCTCCGCGGCTCCCCCATCGACGGCGCTTACTCCTACCTGGGCTGGTGGAGTATGCGTGTCGATTCGGGGATCAATTATCGCGTCCCAACGAGACGCGATAAATCAATCCCCGAGAGATCGATTTCTACCCGCTGATTCGGGCGGGTAGTGAAGACAAGCCCTTAGTTTCCTTTGTAAATTGTGTGGAGATCTATGGATGAGAAGCACTGTGTCAAATGGAAGTATTATTCCTCATGCAACAGTAGTGTCTAAAATTAGGAATCACCTTTTTAAGTTAATTAGAACCTTCATCAGGGATGCCCTTCTAGCATAACAGCCAATGAGAAGTTGTAAGCTTCACTGAAAGACAAGACATACTTCATGGCTAACCAGTCTCTACACAAATCTCCTGGCATACATATAACCCAGGATTTATTTGAAGGGAGGGTGAGACCTACACAGTCAAATGCAGAGCACAAGTCCAAATGAAACAGCCAGTCCTCAAAAATAGAACTGAAGGTAGCTTTTGGAGGTCATGTAGAACCCTCTTTCGCCCTCAAAACATAACCTTCATAATTGCCTAAGAATTCAGTTCAGCACTTGTTTGCAGTGGATATTCTTCCTCTCATCAGATTAAGTTCTGGGCCAAATATACCCCTGCTATAATTCTGTTATCTTCAGTGGAATTACACCAGGGATGTGATCTTCCCCCTTCAAGTACACAGTGGAGTCGTCTGGCTTATATAAATCTGGCAGGTACACAGTTCATATAGTACACATGCAACATGTGAAGTCAGATTCTAGGCCTTGTGCAAAGCCAGATGTGCAAATACTTTGGTAGACATAGGGCTTGGCTACACTTGCGAGTTACAGCACAATAAAGGCGCCCCGGGCGCCCTGGCTCACTACCCGTCCACACTGGCAAGGCACGTAGAGCGCTCTGACTCCACGGCTAGAGCGCTCCTGGTACTCCACCTCAGCGAGTGGAATAACGTTTGCTGCGCCCCCGCTGGAGCGCTGCAGCGCCAGTGTGGACGAGGTGTTGCATTATTGTGCTCTGATCAGCCTCTGGAAACGTCCCATAATCCCCTTAAGTCAAGTGGCCACTCGTGTCATTGTTTTGAATCACTGTAGGACTGCGGAGATGCCGTTTGAAAGCTCCGTTTCTGACAGCCGGGAATGCTGTGTGTGAGAGAGTCAGGCGGGTGGGAGGGAGAGGTCTGCTGCTGTCTGAACTTACAAGCCAGCATGCTGACATGCTCTCAGCCCCCCAAAAACCCACTCTCTCCCCCCACATACACACAACACACTCCCTGTCTCACATCACCCCACCGCACCCCCATTTGAAAAGCACGTTGCAGCCACTTGCAGGCTGGGATAGCTACCACAATGCACTGCTCTCTGTGGCCGTTGCAAGAGCTGCTAACATGGCCACGCCAGTGCGCAAGCAGTTTTCAGTGTGGACAGACTGCAGCGCTTTCCCTACTGCGCTCTCTGAAGGCGGGTTTAACTCCCAGTGCTCTACATCTGCAAGCGTAGCCATGCCCATAGTTGAACTGCACCTGGAGCATGGTAGCAAACACTGGGAACAGGTTGGGGCGCAGGGCTCAGGGTGATCATGGGGGATTTGGGCATCTACGGAAGGTGTCAGGTTGTTTGTCACTGGAGAGATGAGGTGCTTGTCACTGTGAATGCAAGAGGGTTTCAAGAGCTGAGGAATTGGGGCACTTGGAAACAGAGAGTGTAAGAGCTTTCTTTTTCTTTTGCAGTTGAAGGGGGTTGATACTTGTCATTGGGGTCATGGGAGGGGGGGTTGGAAGTCACTGGAGGATATGGGAGAGATTTTCAGTTAGCTGAGTTGAACCCATGAACAATTACTTACCTTCCAGTAACTTGTTCTTCAAGATGTTTTGTCTGTGTGGATCCCACTTATGGTGTGTATGCACACAAGTCATAGAATGTGCATGTGCAACATCAGTGGGATGCACACTGACAAATTCTCAGTTTACAGTGCCCAGTTACTCATCTGAATATCTCCTTTAAGAAGAACAAACTATTAGAGACACAGGACTGGGACTCAGGAGATCTTGGTTCAACTTCCAGCTCTGACAAAAAAGTTTCCTCTGTGACTTTAGTCGCCCTGTGTCTCAGTTTCCCACCTGTGGAATAATGGGACTAACCGCACTGCCCTACCTCACAGGGGTGTTGTGAGGATAAATGCATTATGTGATTGTAAGGTGCTGAACCACTATGAGTGCTTAGATACACAGACTTATATACAGTGGCCCTTGCAAAACACTATAAGCTATTTCTTACCCTTACATCCAGTACTTTGCAAGAGACACTTTGCTCCAGTATGGACAAGTTTAATATTTGCCAGCTGGCTCACAAACACCTCCAGTGACTGACACGCCCTGGCTACTGACCTGTACATGTCCACTTCAGCTCTGCAAAGAGCCCTGTGCCCTATTGCTGGTATGTGATGAGTACATAATGCAAAAGCACAAAACTATACACTTTAAATTGTACAACTCCTCAGTAATATTATTCACTCAGAAGGTACATGGTTAAAAACAATGCTAAGGACACATAGCACAGAGATATGGGGCTTCATAGTGCCAGTAGACCAGGAGAGCTGTAAAGGACATGAAAGACTGTCAATAGGACAGGTGAGGAGACCTGGTTTGCAGTTCACTGAGTGAAGACAATAGAAAAGAAGTGGATTTTAATATGTTTTAGAAAAGGGTGGGAATTCAGCAAGTTAGCCAGGATGGGTAAGGAATGGTGTCCCTACCCTCTGTTTGTCAGAGGGTGGAGATGGATGGCAGGAGACAGATCACTTGATCATTACCTGTTAGGGTCACTCCCTCTGGGACACCTGCCATTGGCAACGGTCGGTAGACAGGATACTGGGCTGGATGGACCTTTGGTCTGACCCAGTCTGGCCATTCTTATGTTCTTAAGTTCTTGTCTACACTGGAGATTTGCCCCAGTTACAGCCATTAATGGTCTGCCATTAGTGTAACTGCAGCTTGAAGCTCCTACCTTGAATGGGCAAAGCTGCTATTTGCACTGGTGAAGCGTATCCCACTTCCGGAGTTTATGCTAGAGGTGTGAACTAGGGCAGCTCCACTGGTGCTTGAATGGCTGGAAACAAATGTAGACAAAACCTGAGGCACAGAGTGGGAGCATGTTTTATTGGATAGCTGGTACGGCAGCATTCAAGGATTAAGCCCTAACAAAGGCATGTATGTCAAACTCAGAGGAGCCAGGATACCATGCTCACTAGTTGTTTGTGATTTAGAACAGACATGATGGGAAAATTCCCATTCTGATTTAGACAGAATTAAAAGAGAATGCAGGAGATTAATGGACAACAGGAAAGTGCATTGGAACTTTATAGCACTTTAGCACAACTACTGTATTGACAAGCACCGTGAGTCTCAGCTCCTAGCACTCAGCTCAGATAATGCTTCAAGGATTCTGAAGTACAATGGGACTTCTGAGGAAGTGCACGAGTACCCAGTGAGGTCCTTCTGATTAGTACATTACAATGAATAGTTAATGACGGGGCACTTATGCTAAACTGAAATACTCACTTCATTGTAAGTGTTCCATTGCATCATGGAAGAAATCCATTGTTCTCTTCTGCAATTTCACCAGCCATACTGCTTTACTTTCCCTGCTGAGATGTCACTTGTTCTGCCGAAGGTGCTGTTGGAACATGGCATCTGTTTCAATAGTCACTTAGGCAATTGCACATGAAATATCTCATTTGCCCATTAAAAGCAGCAGGGCTGAAACCTCAGGTGGTTTTGTCCTTGCAATCTAACAGCTAATTTTAACCTTGGAAGATTTGATTTTTCCTCCCCTTAAATCCAGGCACTTACTTCTAGCTCAAGACACATAAATAGCTCTCTCTGGTTAATAAATAGCTCTTTATAGAAAATATTTAACATCTCAATGTTTGCTCTGAAGAAAGAACCCTTCAGCAGGAGGTAGAGGTGATTATGCAACAACAGCACCAAAAACCCAGTGTGTCTTATAAAAAGAGATCAATTGGCTAATCCTGTTAGCTCCCTAATAAAGGCCCTGTTAGGGAGAGAGGGCGTTAGGGCATGCAAGTGGGAGCAAGGACTGATATTGCAAATTTCTACTCTCATCACTTACTTAAATGCAAGTACTTCATATCTAATACAACGGGCTGAAACTTAGCAGCCTATTGGCTTAGATTTTCAAAAGTGGTTAAGCAGCAATTTTGGGGGAATTTGAGACCCCGGAAAGGGGCCTGATTTTCAGAGGACAAGTGCTCAGCACTTTCTGACTAGAGGTTTAAGGTGTCTTAAATGTGACACCTAAAAATTGAAGCATACCAAAATCACTCATTATTTTTCAAAATTTTGGCCTATATCCCTTTTCGTTTCACCACTATTTGAACAGAGCTGGGCCCCGCCCCCTGCCACACAGTCTGGATCCTAGGTTTGGGTGAATACAGTACTGGGATTTTGCTTTGGACCAACCTCTGGTATTAACATAATTCTGAGAGAATAAAGAATAGCAAAGGACAAGGTGAGGCTTTGACAAGCTTCAGGGGTGATGAAACAAACAGGATTTTTTGTTTCTAATGCTGATTATGCTTCTGTCATTGTGAATTTTTCTAATAAGGAAAATTCCTCTGTGATTTCTTTTTATTTGTAACAGTAAGTACATAACTAATTACAGGTGGGAACAGCTGAGTCAAGGATCTAGCAAGCTGGCAATGCCATTTAATAGTTGGACTTGAAGTTAGAATGCTGCTCAGAGTCAAAGCTGAAGTAGCTGTCGTGAAACTTTGAAGAATGACACCAGAGGGCTTTGTAAATGTCCCTGAATTATGTGATGTTTCTTGCCAATGAATTACAGGATCATAAAGGACATTGTTCCTAACTAACTGTATGACAACTTATAGCCTCTCTCACTTAGTATTCTAAGCTTCAGGTATTTGGGGTGCCTCATAATTCACTCCAGCAGAATTTTGCTAGCACACAAAATCATATCAACTAACAGCCTGAGCATCATTTTAAACTAAGTTCACACTGTTTTATAGCAATATTATTCCTCATCTAAATATGTACTTACAGATCCAGAAATCATCCAACCTTATTAAACATATCTTTTTGTGTGTGTGTGCGCACGTGCACGTACACATACACACACACACCCCTACCTGATTCAGTAGAAAGATATGGGGAAAAGTGAAAACTTGAAGCCAAGGACGAGCCAAGGGCAGAATATGCTGGCATCTCTTCACTCCCTCATAGTCACAGTGACCTTACACACTGTAGCACTTTTTTGGCATGTGTATATAGTCTTCTCCAATAGCTCATCTCGTGTTTTAGCTCATAAGGCCAAATCAGATCTTATGACTTGGCTCCAGCCTAGCTCTGCATTCAACGTTTGTGGCTTATAACCTGCTTCTGGAAATAGGATAAAAGTGAACTTAAAAAAGCAGAACTGCAGTCTTAGCTTTATATCTCCTCCCACAGGAGTTTATATAAAATTCCTGCCGGTTTGTTGAAAGTAGCCCACAGACACAGAGGGCTTGGATGATTTGTATAAGGACATACAAGTATAATGTTGCCACAGCACTACTTATTTGGAATTTGGGAATAGGGGCTGGCTTAATGAATACCTTTGACTTCTTTTGCTCTTAGGGGTATAGCGGCATCTTGATGGGAAAGAACTTGCATTAATGTTAATAGACCTTACTGATTTGCATGCTGATGAGAATAAACTCCTCCCATCACAGCTAGCCAGGAACAATATTAAAACCTTAGGCAGAGGATTTCCAGATTTCAAATATTAAAGTATTTTACATTGTACTTTGGGGGAATTCAGAACTGAATGTAAGAAACGCTGCAGACAAAGGAAACAGCTATTCCAGAAAATGTCTATAATTTTCAGAGACTCCTTTTATTGCTGATTGAATCCAAATATTTCTGCCCTTGACTAAGGTTTTTCAGTTCCCTTGTGCCTCCCAGTAATCTCTGCAGAGGCTGAACAGAATTGCACCAGAAAGAAGAAACTGCAGAAGCACAGACATAAAATCCCTCAGTTAATGAAGGAAGCTTCTTCACTCACAGATTGAGTACAAACAGTGTTTCTTTTGGAGGATCACACCATACTGGATGGGTGCATGCACTGAACAGAACCAAAAACCAGGAGAAGGGAAATGGAATCTCTAACAAACAAAAGACAGTACCATGTACAAAATCTCACTCACGTGAGTGCGGGGTCCAAGTCCTAATTCCTTACCTATACTTTCTATTCTTTTAAATTCATACGGTCATATTGTTGTTATTCATTATTTACAGGGCTCTTAGTGTGTCTGGAGCTTTACAAACCACACAGGGCTAGACTGTGTCCAGCTACTAAGTGGCTGTGCAAAAGGGTCAAGGCACCAGAAGGGTTCTCTTCTTGTGTTCCCCTGCATGGCAACCAGGTACAATCACAGTCCCATACTCCCCTAAACTAAGAGACTGGTCCCTCCTCATGCCCCTCTGGATATGCCTGTACTAGAGTTTTTTACTTGAGTCAATAGATTGCCAGTTACAACCCATACGAAGGCAGCCTGGATGCTTCCCAAATGTTTGTTACATGATACAAACATCTATAGTTTATCCCAAATAGATCCCTAGGATAAACATTTGTTGTCTGGTACCATCCGAATCCAAAAGATGGGTTTAACATGTGTTAACTAACATCAGTTACAATCCTAGTGTAGTCAGGGCAAATTGTATATTAACACGTTTTAGCTAGTAAGGTAAACCTTAAGGGGGTGCCTAGGTTTACCTAAATCAGCTGACATATTTCAACTACGACTTGCCCTGTCTACACTAGGATGTCAACACCTCTTAAGCTTTGTCTACACTAGTACTTTTGTCAGTACAACTTTTGTTGGTCGGGGTGTGAAAAAAACAAACCCCTGACTGACAAAAGTTTCACCAACAAAAGCACTTTTGTGGACAGCGCTACGTCAGCAGGAGACGCTCTCCTGCCAATATAGCTACAGCCGCTCGTTGGGGGAGGTCTAATTATGTTGACAGGAGAGCTCTCTCCTGCTGGCATAGAACAGCTACATGGGAGACCTTACAACAGCGCAGCTGCAGCGGTACAGCTGTGCCACTGTAAAGTCTGTAGTGTAGACACAGCCTGAGGCTACGTCTTCACTACAGGGGGAAGTCGATTTAAGATACGCAAATTCAGCTACGCGAATAGCGTAGCTGAATTAGACGTATCGCAGCCGACTTACCCCGCTGTGAGGACGGCGGCAAAATCGACCTCCGCGGCTTCCCGTCGACGGCTCTTACTCCCACCTTTGCTGGTGGAGTAAGAGCGTCAATTCGGGGATCGACTGTCGCGTCCTGACGGGACGCGATAAATCGATCCCCGAGAGGTCGATTTCTACCCGCTGATTCAGGCGGGTAGTGTAGACCTAGCCTTAGTTAACATGGTAAAAACACACTCTTTTTCCTAGTGACGATGAGGCCTGTGCAGACTACCCTTTACAAACATGTTAACTACCTCAAGTTAACTGACAATTAATTAACTAGGTAAAGAAACTCCAGTGAATATAGACTTCTGGGTGTTTAAGGCTCCAAAGATGGTGAGGAGGTTGGGCCAGGGTGTCTTCGTTTGCAGCATTAGTACGAATAGGGTTCCTTTGTAGGCTCATACTGTGCTGGATGGATACATGTACTAAAAACTAAAGCAAGATGGGAAATGGAATCTCAGGAGAACAAAAGACGGTATCAAGAATAAAGTGTAAAAATCTTACATGAGTGAGGTGGTTTGGATCAGGTCCTAATTCTATACCCATTTCTTTCTATACTGGCCAGTGGGGCTGGCTGTATAGGGGGAATATGCTGAACTCTTTGAAGGGGGTTAGGAGTGGCACACTTCCCCTTTGCACTGAGGAATTCTGTGATAGATTGTGCTTCTCTGAGGCACACCTCTCTATGCTCCAGCTGTGACAACATGGCTCTGCATTGACCCATACTCAGAGCTGTGCCTCTCGGGGGCAAAACTGAGCCCTTTAGAAGACAGGGACCTTGCTCCAAATCAATGCAAATGCACATGCTACACAGTACAGTTCAAATTGTAGAATTGATAGGGGCATTGATAATGGAGATGGCCATGTCAGAGGGCTACACAAAAGTAGGTATTAGGAAGGCTTGGTGTGGAGTTGGGGGGTGGGACTTTCAGTGGATGGGATGTGGGAAGCTATGCCAACTAGTCAAGGAGCTTGAAACGTCTCTGTGATCTCAAGGCAGAACTTGGATGGCTCAAGCCTTGAAGTCAAGGAAAGGAATTCTCACACTGTTGTCACTCCTTTGAGACAGCCTCAGCCTTTGCTTTGCTGCTGGGTTAGCTCAGCCATTCATCGGCCAACTGAAGGCTGCATGTAGTGGGGCCGCTGTCCCACTCCCGCAGAACAGGGGTTAAAAACAGCCCTGGAGAGGGATGTGGCTGGGATCAAAGGAGTGAGAGCAGCTGAGGGAGTAGCTGACCAGACATGTGGCCAGCTCAATTAAGGCCCAGCTGGCCCTGATAAGAGGGTTGGGGGGCCAGGAGCTGAGGGAGTCTCACTCTAGCCCTGGAGTGGGAAGGGCTGCCTGGGAGCAAGGGACCTGAAGTAGAGCAGGGCTGGAGAAAAGGGCAAGAGGAGCTGGGGAGCTCTGGCAACTCCCCAGGCTGAGGCCTTGGTTAGGGCCTAAAGAGGTACTGGGGCTGCAGAGGGGCAGCCCAGGGTTAGGCAGAGGCAGCTGGTCCAACCCCCTTGTCAATGATGAGCGGCCATGACAGACTGCAGTCTGCCCTCGTGAAAGGGGGCTAGATGATGACTAGCAGTAGCCACTGAGGCAAGGTGGGGATAGAGGGTTGGGGGTTCCCTAGGGAGGGGAGACCCAGAGTAAGGGGGCACTGCTGTGGGGCAGAACCCCAAGGGAAAGGGGCACCGGGGTCCGGGAGGGACACAGGGCCTGAGGCAGGTGAGACACCAGCCACCAGGAGGCGCTCTGGGGCTGGAAAAGAGCTAATTCCCAGGAGTCAATCAGCAGGCGGCGCCACACTGATGAGTCTCAACCTCCCTACACTGCACTATGCTACTCTGTTGTTTATTGCACACCAAAATACCATCATTCAAAAAGTGCTGGGTAAAAATAGGAAGACTAGGCTTCAGAAGAGCAAGCACGACTCCTATTTTATGAATAACAGGCTACTAGAGGGCAACCAGAACTCCTAGATTTAGCCCTGATTTAAGTCAAGTCAATTTAGTTATGCCTTTAAATGGAAGTAAGATATATGAGCGAAGATGAAAACATAACAGGGATTTAATTTGAGGGAGAGGGGAAGAAGTTGAAGTGTGTGCTTATGAAAATAATGATTTGTTTATCATAAATGGGTTGTTTATCATATATTTATATATATGATAATTAAGCAATCAATTTGCAAACATCTAGAAGATAATAAGGTGATAAGTAGCAGTCAGCATGGATTTGTCAAGAACAAATCGTGTCAAACCAACCTGATAGCTTTCTTTGATGGGGTAACAAGCCTTGTGGTTGGGGGGAAGCGGTAGACGTGGTATATCTTGACTTTAGTAAAGCTTTTGATACTGTCTCACATGAACCTCTCATAAACAAACTAGGGAAATACAACCTAGATGGAGCTACTATAATGTGGGTGCATGACTGGTTGGAAAACCGTTCCCAGAGAGTAGTTATCAGAGGTTCACAGTCATGCTGGAAGGGCATAACAAGTGGGGTCCCGCAGGGATCAGTTCTGGGTCCAGTTCTGTGCAATATCTTCATCAATGATTTAGATAATGGCATAGAGAGTACACTTAAAAAGTTTGCAGATTATACCAAGCTGGGAGGGGTTGCAAGTGCTTTGGAGGATAGGATTAAAATTCAAAATGATCTGGACAAACTGGAGAAATGGTCTGAAGTAAATAGGATGAAATTCAATAAGGACATATGCAAAGTACTTAGGAAGGAACAATCAGTTTCACACATGCAAAATAGGAAATGACTGCCTAGGAAGGAGTGCTGTGGAAAGGGATCTGGGGGGTCATATTTGTTCACAAGCTAAATATGAGTCAACAATGCAACACTGTTGCAAAAAAAGCCAACATCATTCTGGAGTGTGTTAGCAGGAGTGTTGTAAGCAAGACACGAGAAGTAATTCTTCCGCCCTACTCCGCGCTGATTAGGCCTCAACTGGAGTATTGTGTCCAGTTCTGGGCGCCACATTTCAGGAAAGATATGGACAAATTGAAGAAAGTCCAGAGAAGAGCAACAAAAATTATTAAAAGTCTAGAAAACATGACCTATGAGGGAAGATTGAAAAAATTGGGTTTGTTTAGTCAGGAGAAGAGAAGACTGAGAGAAGACATGATAACAGTTTTCAAGTATATAAAAAGTTGTTATAAGAAGGAGGGAGAAAAGTTGTTCTTCTTAACCTCTGAGGATAGGACAAGAAGCAATGGGCTTAAATTGCAGCAAGGGTGGTTTAGGTTGGACATTAGGAAAAAGTTCCTAACTGTCAGGGTTGTTAAGCACTGGAATAAATTGGCTAGGGAGGTTGTAGAATCTACATCACTGGAGATTTTTAAGAGCAGGTTAGCCAAACACCTGTCAGGGATGGTCTAATAATACTTAGTCCTGCCATGAGTGCAGGGGACTGGACTAGATGACCTCTCAAGGTCCCTTTCAGTTCTATGATTCTATATCCATTCATCATATTCATTTCAGACAACATGGTATCTGGCATAGACTCCCATAAACTATATAAACACATGATTATTCCCCATACATGATTCATGCATGCTGATCCAGAAACTGACTTTAGGAGTCTGGCTGCACTGGGGAAATTTTCTAAAGTGTTTTAAAACCGGTTAGAGCTGTAACATAGACCCAGTTTTAGTTCATTTTTACTGAACCAGTTTCCAAACCAGTTTGAGAATTTCTCCATTGTAGATCTTCCCAAGGTGGCTAGGACTCCGATTGCTAGCTATTTTGGTTGAATTGTATGTTATTTAAGAATATCTAACATTTATAATCAAATACAAACATTTTTTAAAACTGCATTCACACTGCAAGTGCTCAACTGGTTCTCCTTAGTATCTGCAGTGTATTTTTTCCTGAAAAAGCTAAGGTCCAGGGAATGCATTGTGTGCCAGTGGACAGGGTAGTGGAGTGGGATGCAGGACCCCTGGGTTCTATTCCTGGCATGACTGACACTGATCTGCTACAGCACCTTGGGCAACTAATGTAAGTTATCCGTGCCTCAGTTTCCCTACCTGTAAAGTAGCCCTGAAAGGCACTTCAGCAGTCAATCACAGTAGTGTGGTGTTGTGGGCTGTGTTTACCTCACCCTGAAGTTGTTGTTTTTAATTTTGAGGGGTGGACGGCTGTTAGGAATTGTATGGTGCTTAGTGTACATTTATAAATATAACACTGACTGTTAATGTACCTATTAATTTTTCAGTGCTTGCTGTACATGTATAATTATTACATTGTGTTTGTCACTGACCCTGTGCATTCTGGAGTGTTAGGCATTCTGCAGCAGTTGTTGTGAAGTAATATAGATTAATTATTTTCCAAAAAACAGATTTTTATTGCATACCGAAACTAGTGCAAAAAAACTATGTGCAATTAAAAAAATAAAAACTTCTGAAAGAAATTAATGGAATAGAACAAGGGAATGGGTGACAGGGGATGGATCACTTGATGATTACCTGTTCTGTTCATTTCCTCTGAAGAACCTGGCATTGGCCAAAGCAGGATACTGGGCTAGATGGACCTTTGGTCTGACCCAGTATGATCATTCTTATGTTCTTAAGGGGAAAGAACACTGAAGTCCATTTTAGTCCCTTTTGGCTACCTATATAGCAACTGCAGTTCTCACAGGCCCTTGTATGGGAAGCTGTGGTTGTCCTTACTGTCCCCTGGTGTGGAGTGGTAGGGGTAGAGATGTGGCCTCTAATGCCATGTTGAATGTTGGGGGGGGTGTAGGGAGGTGATAAAATAAAGTTCTCCATTGATTGGAAAGGGAGGCGAGCCCGTGCTTGTTGAATGTATAGGTCAACCAGAGTCTGCAGCATCTGTATTTGCTGCTGGTGCATCTCCCTCTCCTTTTCCTGCGGGGACTCCTGGGCCTTTCTCCTGTAGCTCTTGCCCTCTTGCATCGGACTGTGAATGGAGGGCTAGGCTGTCTGAAATACTCACCCTCCAGACCCTCTGTTCACCGTCCGATGCAGGAGTGGCTTGCAGGATCTCAGAGAACATGTCCTCTCAAGTCCTTCTCTTTCTCCTCCTTATCATGGTCAGGCATTCCAGGGGTGTAAAGGGAGGACCCCTCAAGGCCACAACAGCAGCAGATAAAACACACAGAGGTACCATTGTATGTATAGTCACCGGGGCGGCTCTATGTATTTTGCCGCCCCAAGCACGGCAGTGAGGCAGCCTTCGGCGGCATGCCTACGGGAGGTCCGCTGGTAACACAGATTTGGCAGCATGCCTGCGGGAGGTCCACCGGTCCCGTGCCTTCGACGTACCCGCTGCCGAATTGCCGCCAAAGCCGCGGGACCGGCAGACCTCCAGCAGGCATGCCGCCGAAGGCTGCCTGACTGCCGCCCTCACGGCGACCGGCAGGCTGCCCCCCGTGGCTTGCCGCCCCAGGCACGCGCTTGGTACGCTGGTGCCTGGAGCCGCCCCTGATAGGCACAACGGAAAGCGAAAGTTAAGCTTCAGAAGTTCATTCCCTCGTCCCCCTAAAGTTTTAAACAAGACATGCTTACTGACATGTCAGCACCGCTCTCCAGTTACAGTCATAGTGAGTGTGGCTTGCCGGGGCAAGTGGGTGGGGAAATGAGAAAGGAATTATTTGCTTGCATGTAACAATAAAATGTTGGCCCCTATTTCCATGGGTACAAGTACAGAGCACTAAATAGTGGCACTATTTTCCACAGGCGGTGGTGATTATAGCTAGCTCATTCCTGAGGGTAACAAAGGCACAGAGAGCAAAGCTGCTGCTGGTGTGCTGAAGCCGCCAGGATCCATATGCCGCTAGCCTGTTTATTGCAATGGTACCTGCCAGAGTCATTGCAGACTGACATGGGAAAGTGTCCTGCTGCGGAGGAAGGAATAAGGCTGCCTTCCCTAGAAACCTTCAGGAGAGGATTGCAGAGTACTGTACCTCCAAGAAAGTTTCATTGAGATCTCTCAGGAGGATTCAAAGGACATCCTGGTTACATAAACAAACTGCTCCTCTCCCCGCCCCCACCTAATCCCGTAGGGAATGAAAAGCAGACAACAGCTGTATCTCTTTTTGTTGTCCCGCTTCTAGTACAAGTAAATGAATGAAAAATCGATACCTGTGTCCTGTTAACTTGGGGTCAGGCACCACCTGTACATTTAAACATTGTAATGGAAAATGCATTCACACACTTACCTGAGGTTTCTTCCCTGGCATCGGGCTCACCCTGGCTCAGCTGCTGGGACTGACTGGACTGCAGTAGAATCTCGAACAAGTCCTGGCTTGTGGAATAGTTGGAACCCCCAAGTCGCCTGTCCTCCATGCTCCAACTTCCTCGCTGTTCATGGCAGGGGTCTGCGTCTCGCTCCTCAGTGGTATCCATGGTGCTCTGTGGGGTGCTAGGGAGGTCTCCTTCAAGTATGGCTCATTGTCAAAGCAGTAGGTTTGTGGTTTGGCAGCAGATCTACAGTTGGCCTCTCTGGCCACATTTCCGTCGCATTCATGGGGCACTGCTGCTGGTCCCTGTTGTAGCCCCTCTCCTGCATTCCCCCGGCAATCTACTCGTAGATGTCAACATTTCTATGGCTGAATCGGAGCTGTGCTGGCACAGCCTCTTCTCCCCACAGGCCCAGGAGATCCAATATCTCCTGTCTACTCCAGGCAGGAGCACGCCTGGAGGGTGTAGCCGGCACGGTTTATTGGGCAGTTGCACACAACAAGGGAGAGCTGCTAGGTTTGCTCACCAGGCTGGGCAATTCATGGGATTTTTAAAGGGTGGGGGTTGGCTTCCAGTATCTGTGACCTGTGGGCAGTGGAGGTCACAATTGTGACCGGAGCGGTGAGTGATGAGCATTGTGGGACAGCTGCTGGAGGACTGTTAGTGTTGACATAGGTAACACAGCGTCTACACTCATGCTGCATCGACCTCAGCACATCTCCCATGGCTATATGCCACTCAGGGAGGTGGTGCGACCGTGTCACCATAACAAGGCACTTACAAGTTTAAGTGTAGCCGCCTGCATAAATAGGTCAATGAAAGGCTGCTTACCTTGACCTAACTTTGTAGAGTAGACCAGGCCTATGTATTATTATTAATATACTGCTCCATGTACAGGAATCTTTCCAGAAAGGGACACCTGTATCTCTATGCAGAATAAAAGATCATCCTAATAGTACTAATTAAAGCCTTTCCCTATCTTCTGGCCAATACTCCTATAATCTTAAATTAACCAAGTCCTTTCTTGTTGGTTACGCACAGCATTCACAGGCTAGGCCAGACAAGATCAACGACAAAAATCCTTGCAAAATATAAATACAGCGAACCACAGTAAATTGGGAGCAGCCCCCCCAGAATGGTGCAAAATACATAGGGGACACTGTTGCCATAGTAACCGGTATTACAGCTTGCTTCTGATAATTAATGGAGGGCTTTGCTATTACACTATTCTTGAAATTTCACTTTCCCTGGTGCTCCACTGCAGAATGCAGTATCATTTCCCCATTCATAAATATTTCATTACCACAGTCAGCCATGTTTCATCATCACTGATAACACTCAGCCTAACCCACCCATAACTGAATTCGTATAGCCCTGTCCCTACGGCAACTTTCATTCTCTCCTTACGCCTTTTACTTCTGCAGTCTCTGTTTTTCTGGCTTGATGTCCTTAGTCCAAAACAATACCTCTGCAGCATAAGTTCAAGACCCACTTCCCCCCCCCCCAACTAAAAAAATCAAGACAAGGTTGTAAAAAATATCATACATCTATAATATATCTATATCTATACACACACACAAATATACACAGATAAAATGTGTGTATAGCCACTCTATCTCTGTATAACACTGTTGAGAGAGATGTACTGCAGATATACGCAGTAATTTACAGAAGGACACTGGCTCCAATCCAGCAAACCACGTGCATGTCTTTAAGCATGAGTGGTCCCATTGATATCAGCTCAGTGCCACACTAGTGTCACTGCGATCAGTAGGATGTGCTAAAGGACTTGGCTGGATTGGGGCCTTATTCTCCTCCATGAATAACGAGCTGGTGGAGACTATCCAAAGCATGGGGGCACAAGGGGTTAAAGTGATACAGAAATAACCGGGGGAGAAAAGGAATTGTTCCAATTCCTTTCTGTAGTACCAAAACTTTTTATTTAAAATGACTGACATAGGGCTATTTCCACTGGCTCCCACCGACTGTACATGAGTAAGAGCATTTGAGCATCCTTGTTCTTTATCACTTGACATACTAATTTTTGGTGCCTTTCTGTTGTTTTGTTATTATGGTGACTTTGAAAATATCCTGGTAGCCAAAGGGCTCACAGATCCCAACCCTCAGGTGGGTAATTATCTCCTTAATGCCAGATCACGTTCTATCATTAGCTGTGATGTTTCATGGGTTGTCTCTAGGAGGAGATTTCTTCAGCCAAAGGAAAAGAAAACACTTTGTGTAACCTATTGTGGAGCATATTGTATGTATCATTTAACATATTTTCTCATATGCTTTGTATGTATTTCATAACATCTTTCTGTCTGTGGGCCAAATTCTGCTCTTAGATGTGTTTGTATGGCTTATACTGACATCAGTGACACATGCATGCATCTCAAAGCAGACCGTAGCCCTCACTATATGAATAAGAGTAGATACATTTCTCTCTCACACATGGGAGAAATCTGCATAATCTATTACACATGTGGTGGCAATATCCATGTGACAAACTGCAGCGCCATTCAATAAATACTATTTATTTGCCTACGCCATGCTATCTGTATGACCAGCTATGATGGCATTTACACTGGAATCTTGGTTTAGCAGAGCTCTGTAAATCCATTTCCTAAAAGCACAATAAAAGCATTTTTCATACATCTTCATCCACAAAATCACTAGCTTCCTGCTGCTAGAAGAGAAGGCTAGAAGGGAAGGGAAGGGTACTTATGTATTATTTTGCCTTTGGCAAAAAATCCACTTGTACAAATTCCATTTCTAACTAGAAAGTGTAATTATTTTCTCTTGCATGCAAGAATTTCCTGACTGTTAAGGCCAGGCACAAATATAGCAATAGATATTTTTTTTGTCAGTGTGACTGGGACAGGGATGTAACGAATCAACTTCTTTTGGAATCAGCTGGTGGGCTCCTTCCCATAAATATGTTAGGATGGAGAATTCAGGCTACTGGACTGACCAGAAGACATCAAAAATTAAGGAGTAGGCCTCAGCTCAGGTATTCAGTGTGAAGCAAGTTGATTAAAATGCAGAGGTTTTGGCGCAATTTTGCTTTGAGTCATGAAGTTCAATCAAATTGAGAGCAAGGGCATCCAAGAAGCTATTTTTAAAGATGGTCATTATGTTTCTGATCTTTCATTATGTAACAAATTAAAAACCAGTTTCGACTATAGCATTACACCTTGAGAAATGCAGACTACAATATTACAAGAGCAAAGCAAATACTAGAGCCACATCCAAATGGACGGATAGGTCTAAAATGAAACAATCCTACCATCTAAGCAGTGTTCCAATGATTAAAATGATCCCAGGGTCATGGCAACACCATGTTGCACTACTGGTGCATACCACAAGTATGTTCAGCCATCAGTCATCCAAAAAGTATGACAATAACCTACTAATTGCACATCTCTGATGATCTATTGCTATTAGATTATGGCTCTTTAACCTAATTGTTTTTAAGCTTTAAAAAAAAAGGGTCAGTGAGTTTTGTGCAATATATTCGTCCATGGTCAAAATAAGTTGCTAGCAAAATAAGAGAAAATAGTGCTGAAAAATAAAAGTTATGAAGACCATTTCCCCACTATTTTGTACTATTTGCATAATATATATACGTCTTTCTCATCAATTTAATCCTGTTTTTCTTGTAATCTTCTCTAGACCCCGCCCCTTTTGTTAAGGTGCCCTAAACCCCACCATTTTGTTAAGGTTGCCCAAACCCCTTCTCCCATTGTAAGGATAAGGCCTTCGTCGGCAGCCTGGTTAAAAGAGCAGCAGCCATTAGCTGAGAAGCAGGAAGTCACATTCTCATATTCCATCTAAATTATATTAAAACAATGTAATAGGCTGTTAAGAAGGAGACCCAGTCCTAATAGCACCCTCTATCACCAGATAAAGAAACAGATCTTAAGATGGTTAAAGAAAACTTAGTTTGATAGCATCCTGTCTGGCAAGAAATCACTTATCAATAGTTGTGGCTGTGAAACCCTCATTTCTTTATTGTTTTGTCATTATGGTCTTCACTTCCCTATTGTTTGTCTGTATGATCTCTCTCTGGTTCTTTGATTGTTTCTGTCTGTTACATAACTAATTTTGCTAGGTATAAATTAATTAAGGTGGTGGAGTATGATTGGTTAGAGAATTTTGTTAGGATTGGTTAGTAAAATGTTAGTAAAATAATTGGTGAAGGTATAGCTAAGCAGGACTTAAATTTCACTATATAAACTGGGGTCCAAAAAGGAGACCAGAAGAGAAGGAATAGAAGAATAAGAAGAAGGAAAGACCTGGAAGAAGAAGAACTCACCTCCAAGACACAGCCAAAGATCAGAGCTGCTAAGAGTCCTCTGCACGACCGTGACGTGCAGCAACCAGAATCCAGATGAGACCGACCTTGCCTGGCCAACAGGGAAAGTTTGTCTGCTTGATCAGGATTGGTGAGCATAGCATTGTATACTTAGCATATGTATTCTGCTTGGTAATTGTCAATAGAGGGTGAAGATATTACTCTGTAAGGCTCTTTCACTGGTAAAAAGTCCTGCAAACCCACAGAAAATTATGCCGAGCCCTAGGAACAGAGTAAGGGTGGGTGCCCTAGTGTGTAAGGTTACGCCTGAGCCCACAGAAGGGTAAGGGTGGGTGCCTAAATTAAGAGGGTTACGCCTTGAGCCCTAGGAACTGGGTAAAGGTGGGTGCCCCTAGAGTGTGTAACAGAGAATTTTGTGCGGGTAACACCACCTTTCAGAAGATTAGTTATAGCAATCTGTGTTTCAGATACTCTCCCCACAGTTTCTTTTGTAAAAACGAAGGCTCCAGTCCTGCAACCCGCTCTGCATCCACACAGAGCCTCATTGAGTTCAATGGGAATCTGCCCATGCAAACCCTGTTGCACGGTTGGGGCCAAAATTTGGCATGCAGATTTCAGATTGGTTTTCACTTTAGAAAGTGAAATAAAAGCAATGGAGAGCTTGGCACTTCGGGGAGCATGAGCAATAAAAAATAGTCACTGTTTCTCCCTCAACCCCTCACTTTGCTTCCCACCCTCACAACAGCATCCCCAGTACTCTTCTCCAAAGGCAGTCGTTAACACCTACGTCCTCCAACCTCAGAGCCCCACAATTTAACAGAAAAGGCATCGGGATTTCCCCCCCTCAGTGATGACTTTCCACAGTGGCCTTCTGGGAGATTGTTCATGGCTGTGGCTTTCATGCTAAAGACCCGGCTGGCCAATCAGAATGCAGCACTGGACAATTATGACATCCTCAGCAAGAGTCTACTATTTTTTGTAAACTCTAAAGAATAACCCCAGGGCTGGTGATACCTCAGTGTGAGCTCAGCAATAATCTAACATTGGCAGAGATCCAGCCTGAGAGATCTCTGATGTATAAGGCACTGACACACCTACTGTGGGTGATGTAAATCGGAGACGCTGGGATGTCATTTTATGACGTATGGGACACATGTAGCATCTAGTTTGGGGATTTGAATGGCTCTGAAATCCTTTGACTGGCATCAACAGTCGTATGGCATGTTAAGTGTGTAGGCTTAAGACTTTATGTTTCTAGTTTCTACGCAGTCACAATATTCATCCTGTTATGACTCAGCCTGCTCTGTCATCAGGGCCCCATTGAGAGTGCACAGCTGAGACATTTGACACTCCACGGGCTACCTAGAATCAAGAGAAAAAATATGGGCATGCTTTTAAGTGAAAACAAGCTACCAAAGCCCAATATAAGAGGACACCGACTAGAAGGTGCAGCTCTGATTCTAGAGCATAGTAGTTAAATTGCCTTTTGAACCCTCTTTGAACTCTTGCCACCAATGTATCCAGCAGAAATTCATAGTTTTTTAATCAGTTACAGAGTGAAGTTTCCTTGGTAACTGCTGTATGTTTGATCAGGCCTTCAGCGTTTGGTCTACCATTGTTTCTAGTGTTCTCTCTGTGTGGAGCCACCTGATTTGAGATCCTGCCTACCCATGGCTGCTTCTCTCTTCGATATGGGACACATTCCTCGTGTTTAATCTGAGATTTGACTCTCTACAGGGCCAGATTGGGCACTTTGTACCCTGAGACACATCAGAGAAGATGTGAAGTTGCACCACCCCATGGGTGGGAATTTGCCTCAGGAAGCATGTTTCCCCCTGGTGCACATGGAGCCTGACCCAAAGCCCACTGGAGTCAATTAAAAGGCCCTGACATCAATGGGCTTTTTATCAAGCCCATGGGGAGCACGCATACCACATCATGCCTTAGGATGGTGCAACATAGCCTCTCTGTGTCCGACTAATTCTACTGGCCAGTGCAGGGGAAGAAGGGGTCCCTCCCTGCTTCGCCTTTGATGCTTTTGGGATAGTTTGTGCTCCAGGGTGGTTGGAAGGAGCAGTCCCTGCACATCCTAGAGAACAGGGCCTGAAATTGTGTTACAGGGGTGCTGTATATCTGAATACATGTAAAGAGTTAGGCTCTGATCTACAAAGGCACATAGGTTCCGAACTTCTGTTGAAATCAGTGGAAGTTAGGAGCCTAAATATCTTTGTGGATCTGAGCCTTAGTAAATAATGTGTCAGTAGATGGTGCTCATCAGCTCTTAACATCTGGCCCGAGGAGAGGAGGGAGTGGCTTAGAGAAGGGGAAGCTCCTTAAGCTCCCGCTTGTTCATGGCACCCACAAAAGAATCAGAGACCATTCAGCCCATAGTATTTCCCATTACACCCTATCATGAACTTTTATCTTCTAGCAGATATTTGTTCATCTTAGGTGAGATGGAGAAACAGAATTAAACCAAGGAAAACTGAGAGCTCAGCTATGTGTTTTGGTGTCACAGGAACCCAGAAAGTCAGAGATATTTCAAAGTGCAGCCTGGCTACAAAAAGTTATCCCTTGCACAATATATTGCTCTTCTCTCTTCTTGTGACATTAATCTATGCTGTCACCATGGCAACCAGCTGAATTCAGGTGCCTGTATCCCAAATAGCCCTTCTCACAGTATTGTACCAGATATGGTAGTTTGTACCTGTGTGATTGGGATGTGCTGTGATGTGATGGTAATCACTGACCCGCCTCATTAATTGCATGGTAATAATTAACTCTTTGCTAGCAATGTCTCACCTGAAGCTCTCTAGGTGCTTAACAAAGACAGGCAAGTATCGTCCAAACTCGGGGAGAGAAAAATAAAAGCAACTTGCCCAAGGTCACACAACAGGTCAGTGGCACCACTGGAGCAGAACCTCTGTCCCCTGACTCGCAGTCCAGTGCCCTAACTCACTGGATCACACTGCTTACACCAGTGCTTGGAGCTCTTTTACCTGCTGGACACCTGACAACTGGACTTTACAATCACATCCCTCCACTTCTCTATACTGCACTTACCATTTAAGCTCTGACCTCTGTCCTATACATACCAAGTACTCAAGGGTCCTTTCTTGTGGTTCCACTGCCAGATTCCTGAACGCGCCTCCCTTCCCCCATCCATACATTAATAGCCGCTTCCCAGAGAACATAGGTAAGGGATCTGTATCTTAGGTCTTGTCTACACTTAAAATGCTGCTGTGGTGCAGCTGCACTGCTGTAGTGCTTCCATGGTGATGGGAGGGATTCTCCTGTCGGAGTAGGGCCATGTCTACACTACAAAATGATGTTGGCCTAACTTACATCAGCACACAGGCACCTCAGTTATTAAATTGCTTGTGTGTGCGCACACTTGGCTCTTTGGGCTGTCTTCACCAGAAGCGCATGTATCGATTGTATTGTCAGTGTGGGGCATTGTGGGACAGCTCCTGAAAGCCAGTAACAGTTGACGTAAGCAACGCATTGTCTACATTGACACTGCATCAACCTAATTGCATCGACTGTGACTCTACACCGCTCGGGGAGGTGGTGTTACTAAAAGGGCATAGAGCGGTACTTATGTCAGCAGGAGTCAAATTGAAGTGAAGACACTTCCCCAGCTAGGTCGATGCAAGGCAGTTTACATTAACCTAACCATGTAGCATAGACCAGGCCTAGGTAATCCACCTTCCCAAAGGGCAGTAGATAAGTCGAATGAAGTATTCTTCCATCGACCTACAGCAGGTCTAGGTTGTATAGCTGCGTCTCTCAGGGGTGTGGATTTTTCACATCCCTGAGAGAGAGAGCCATACTAAAGTAAATTCCTAGTGTAGACCAGGACTTAATGTCAGATCACATTCTTCTATCAAGCAAAGCAGATGTAGCCAGATTTTACTTCCTATTAAAGCACTTAAGTGACTTCAGAGCTTAAATCCTATTTTCAAAAGTCACTAAGGTATTTAGGGACCTGAGTCCCATTGAAAGTAAAGTGCTAACCTAACGCCTAAGTGCTACAGCTGATCAGAAATTTGCCAGTGGAACATTTTCCCATCAGAACTATTCATGTCTGTTCTGCCAAATCTTCTGACAAAAATAAGGCAGGTTTCTGCCTGGTTTCTTGCCCACTTGTTCGCATTGAGGGCTGCCACAGAGCAGTGACCCCAAGAAACCCATCGTGGGCTGCGGTTGTCGGGGCTTCCAGGCTCCCTGCTTTTTGGTAGGCCGCTAGGTGGGCAGCTGAAGTGTGGGGAGTCTCAGCGATTTCATTTTTAAAAAGTCAAAATAAAAATTCTTGACTCCCCCCGTTCCTCAGGAAATTACAAAAGTCTGAGCTTTCATTCTGATGCAGAACAATTCATTTTCATTTCAGAATTTCCCGCCAAATGGAAATTCTGAGTTCTGACCAGCCCTACTAAGTACTTAAGTTCTGCATTCATAGAAAATCAGAACTAGTTTGTGCATGATTTGATTAAAAAAAAGGGGCTAAAATCCAAAATGAATGTTATTTGTAATAATAATGTAGCCAGTTCTGTTTACAAAGGGCCCAAGCAGCTTTAGTCATTCAAGATGCAATGGCACTTCACACAAAAGTGAGGGCAGGTCATCTTCACTAGAAAATTAAATTGAGTTAAAACGCAATTTTGAGGCATCATGTTTAAGAACCCGGTGCTAAACATGACTTTTCAATCAGTGTAGACAGGGACAAGTTGATTTTAACATCATGTCACCTACTCATAAGGTTCACTCTCTGGTTCCAACAGGGTTTATTCATGAGCAGCTGACATGTTATATACATGATTGTCCCCTTCATGCTAGATTACACTTCTCATCTGAAGATCTCAAAGCACTAGGATGGGTTCTAACATGACCTAATTTCCTAGTGAGGACAAGCCTTAAGAGTATTGCAACCTCTGTGTCCTGGCCGATTCCCAACTGTTTATATTTTTGCCAACCCCAAGCATTAAAAAATGAAGAATCAGGCTAAAATCATAAGATTGGCTTCCAAATAATAAGATTTAAAACAATAACAAGTTTCAGATTCTTTTAATTAGCTTGTCTGTTTTTTTGAGCCTTTTCGGGTCACATGTTCAAGCTTTCCTCTGCAATTAAGAGGACTAGAAACTTGAAAGAAAAGAAAAGAAAAGAAAAGAAAAGAAAAAGAAAGGTTCTCATGTAATCACATGACTCCAGGAGTTGAGGCTTTAAGAAAAACACAAGGGTTGTAATCAAATCATGAGTTGGCTGACTCTGTCTATAGCCGTCATCTCCAGTAATGTGGCATGCACCACAATATAAACACAACAACTAATCTAAAATGGGAGTCAACACCTCAGAAAAATCAGATGCTGCAATAAAAGAGAGAAATACCCAAAAGGAAAGAAGTTGTGAACAAAGTAGGCCACAGTAACTAAAAATGTATTGATCCAAATAGAATGACATCATACCAACCTTTGAAGACAGCCACAAAAGGACTCTGGGGATTATATTTAGGATGATGTTGGTTCAGAAGAACCCTCTCTTTCCCTGGCTCAGCCCTGAAGGAATCTCAAGAGGGAGCACAAGGCCAAGTACCAACTTTGTCAGCCTCAGACAGGTGCTCAAGAAACTCAATCAGTCCACCTAAAAGAGTTCCCTCATAGTTTCAATTACATGAGTTATTCTTCACTTCCCAGCCTAAGCTGTTGTGTAGGTAGGGTTTCTGTTTCCTGTTAAACTATAGTGTTTAGTCCAGAGGTTGCTGAATTTCGGTGATGGGTGAAGTAACACACACACACACACACACACACACTGAAAAGCAGTCTGGGATCCTTCAAGACAAAAGCAGCTCTATAATAGTATGCCATTATCTTAATCATTTTCAACGTAACGATTTTCACATTCCCATTTGCAATGCTATTTTTGAATAGCATCACTGGCCTAAAGAACAGTCCATCCATGATGCTGTCAATCTGGAACTTTTTATGAGCATGACATTCACTTACAGGGCTTTTATTCTTCCCCATTGCTGAGCTTTTCTTTCAATTTTGTCTCCATTTTCCCCTCTGAGCTTAGAAATAGTCAAAACTCATTACAGAGAATATAATATCATAGACATTAGAAATGGAAAGGACCTATTAGATCACCAGTCCAGCTTCCTGCCAATTAAAGACTGTTCTCTAGAGTACATTTTCTAATGCTTTGTCCAGTCTAGTTTTAAAAAGGTCCAAGTAGCTGGGCTTCCACTGCTTCCCTTGGGAGACTATTCCACAGCCTAATACATCTCACTGCCAGCAAATTCTTCCAGCTATTCAGCCTTTTACTGTCACACCATTAGCTCTAGTTATATCCTGGTACATCACACTAAACATTTCTCTCCACTTGGTGTTTACACCCTTCAAATATTTGCGCACGTTCATATCCCCCCACACCCCTTGGTCAGTGCTTAGCAAAGCTGTTCCTAGCTGTTATTTTGAACTGATCCGTCAAGCCCTTCTACCCCATGATTATATTTGCTGTTCTTCTCTAATGTCCTTCCAACTTGTCAATAACTTTCTGGTATTGTGGCCTAGCACTGATAGCAGGGGTTAGTGTGGGATTTATATCTGACAGGGGTAGTGCTGACAACATTGAAACAGGGGATACCTAGCTAAGTGTGAGAAGGGGTGGGTCCCCACCTAGTGGCTAGAGTGTGTGGCAGCACCCAGGGGTGACTCTATGTTTTTTGCCGCCCCAAGCACGGCAGTCAGGCGGCCTTCAGAGGCATACCTGCGGGCGGTCTGTGGTCACGCAGATTCGGCCACGTTTCTGCGGGTGATCTGCTGGTCCCGCGGCTTTGGCATACCCGCCGCCGAATTGCCGCCGAAACCACGGGACCAGCAGACCTCCCGCAGGCATGCCGCCGAAGGCTGCCTGACTGCCGTCCTCACAGCAACTGGCAGGCCGCCCCCCGTGGCTTGCTGCCCCAGGCACGCGCTTGCTGCGCTGGTGCCTGGAGCCGCTCCTGGCAGTACCCCTGACTAGCAATAGGGGTAGGGGGAATCCAGGCCCTCTCACTTCACTGGGTTCCGACGAAGAAGCCTTCTTAGGCACCGTAAGGAAGGCATCTGCTGTCTGTGGTCCAGCTATCGCCCTCCATGGGTCTCTTCCTACTGCTCTGTCCCTCCTTGGGGCAACATCGTGCCTTGCAGTTGGTCCCTGGCAACCTTTGCACCCTGGGGAGTCCCAGCTTTGTGCCGCAGTCCTCCTGCGGATACTCTCCTGGCATAACCCTTCCGTAGCAGCGAGTTCAAGTTTGTCTTTCTCCGCCTGCCACCCTGCTGTGCTAAAAGGCTCCCTGTTAAACCCCCTCTCCAACTGGGGCACACCCAGCAGGCAGGCTGGGGTGGGGCTTCCCATGCTCAGAGTTGTTGCTGCACCCTTCGCTCTCCAGTAATGTAACTTCATTCACTGGTTTTTAAATGGTCTCGCCAGCCAATCAAAGAGGATGTTTCTTCCAAGCATCCCTGTGAATCTTAGTTCTTGGGGCACCACAAGGAAGAGCCTCGATTAATTATTCTCTCCTACCAACTTACACAGCGGCACTGTACCTCGCCCTACAGCATAGGGAGAATGATCCATGTGAATAGAACCACAAGAACTCTCTGCACAATCATGTTCCAAGCTACACTCCTGGAGTTGCAAGAGTTATTGTTAAGCATTTTATTTCACTGCTTATAGTAGTTCCAAGGCTCCTAACGGGTCCTGGTTTGGAGCAGTAAATCTGCTGAAAGGCTGAGCATATTAAAGCCCCAGGCAGCAGTTGCTTGGCTCCTGATGTAGGTTTTGTTCATGCACCACAGGCGGAGGTCCTTGCAGAAAGCACATCCATGGAGGAATAAAGATCTGTAAATATGCTGCCAACTGGCCCTTTTGTCCTCACTCGGCATGTGCTTCTAGAGGAGGAGGGGGTTAAAGTCCTTGCAGAATCCCCCCCACCCCCATCTATCTGCTCCCCAACCCCAAACTCTCAGACTCTTCTATATTTCTGGTTTGATCTGAGGAGTTCCGGAGGGGAAAACATGCAGCATGATTTATTTAGTGTCACTGCAATGCAGGGAAGTGGAATAGTGACAAAGAGCCCAATGCTGCAAGGTGGCGAATGTATTCTGTGAGGTGGAGTGCACACTCTGCTCCCATTGGTCAGGACATCCAGCAGCTTGCAGGAGCCATCCCAAAGAAAGGGAGTCAATTCTAGCAGTTAGATCAAGAAACGGGGAATTAGGGTCCCTGGATTTAAGACTTGCTGTTTGGCATTGGGCAAATCACTTTGCCTCTCTGTTCCTCAGTTTACCCCTCTGTTAAAAGAGTATAATAGTTACTTACCTCTCACTGGTCTTGTAAGGCTTAATTCTCAGTGAGGTGCTTTGAGATCCTTAGATGAGAGGTGATATCAAAGTGCAAGAAAGATCTCACATTTGCACAGTTAGGTCAATGATTCTGTATAGTTTATTTTGAAATGTGGCCAGTTAAAGAAGAAAAGAAGTCAGAAAAAATTATTACCAGGAAGATAGAAATATTGTAAGAAAGAAAAACTCTTCAGTGAAATAAGGTCACCCTATATTGCAATCTCAATTTTTTTTTTTTTTGGGAGGGACCAGTTTGACTTGTTGGTGTGAGATGTGGTAACCTCACAGGTTTGCCCTCTGTTAAAGATCAAAGTCATTTTCTAAAGAGGTTGGGGGAGGGGGGTTAAACCTAAATTAGGAAGTTTGAACGATAAGAGTTTTTTGGAAAAAGTTGGGTTCTTTTGTATGTCACCTTTACTCCCAGGAGGAGAGAAAAGACCCTGATTGTTATCAGCAGGTATTCCAAAGTATTCTAAAAACAGATTCCTGAAAGTCTTTCACTTTCAGGCTGAAAGGAAAAAGCTCTTGAGTGGGAAAGGGAGGTTCGCTGGCTAGAATTCGATAGCTCTTTGAAAGGGGAAGAATGTTCACAGGTCTCAGACAGCAGGAAGCATCATAAAGTATTGAATTTCTCTCTCAAAAAAAGATGATTCTCCTTGTATCAGAGCAAAGCTGCAAAAGAGAATAGTCTCTAATCATATTTAGTACAGGAAACAATGTCTTTGCTTTTGCATCCATGCCACATAAGTAAGGTTCGCATCCCTGTTTTGATCTATAGACATATATTTTGAAAGAGATCACTGGAGTTAGACAGATATGTAAGTGTGCAGCACTAACATAGGGGCACAATCCCGCAAGGCGCTAAACACCTCCTGAGAGATGCTGAGCACCTCTCCACAGTGAGAAATTGCGGATCAGACCCATCCTGACCAGATCATATAGAAAATCATGGCCTTCCTAACTGAACTCCATTTTTCAGCATTCAGTATGTGGGGATGAATGAAAGAGGATGCAGGACACACAGCACACCAGCCCTGAAGATTGCAAACACACATTGATATGTATAGAGCTGCTGATGTGCAATGAACTTTTTCAAGAAAAATAGTTTTGTGTTAAATTGTTGTAAGTGGGCAGCAGCGACAGGTGCTGGACTGTATGCTCAGATTCTCACACAGGCTCCCTCGTTATAGTGCTCCCTGGCTTGGCTTTCAATCACTTTACACTCATTCATTTAACAACACTCATTACAATCACCTTCTCTTTTCTTTTTTAACGCTCAGAATTCTTGCTCCCCACAGGAGGGCCTTGTAATGAGGGTGGAATATATTCTTAATTCGTTATTCAGGGGGCTGTTAGAAGTTCTCAGCCCGACCAATTCCTGTTGCGAACACGTGTCAAACTGCTGAACTCCCTGAAGTGGCATCAGGGTACAGAGGCAGATCCTCAACTGAGCTAAACCGGCATCGACCATGGCAGCTTTTCCAATTTATGCCAGTCCAGGATCGGGTCCAGAGAAGATAGTTAAGGTTTCGGATATGAGCAAACCTATTGATCGCAGAGAAATGCACTTACATTATCAAGGGGGTGTATTCAGTTCCTACAGCTGGATCATCCTACATATAACTCTAAATTATTCTCACTTTCGCTGCTGTCCCTTGAGAAAGAGTTTGGCGCAGGAACAAGTAAACACCTTTATTAATAAATAATGATAATTAAAAATGAAAAATCCTGGACACGCAAACTAATTATTTGTCATGTGCCTGCTCAAAGCCATGCAGTGTAATTCACTCTGTATACAATACAACAGTCAGATATGGAACAGTGGGAGGCAGCATCGTCTAGTTAGTACTGCCCAGGGCTGGAAATCAGGAGTCATGAGTTCTTATCCCATCTCTACTATTCACTCACTGTGGGACCCTTGGCATAACATAGGAGCTGACCTATCAGCTCAGGCTAATGGTCCATTTAGGCCAGTATCCTGTCTCTAACAGTGGTCAATACCAAGTGCTTCAGAGGAGGGGGCGAAAAAACGGAGGTAGGCAGTTATAGCTTCTTTCCAACCACCCTCAATTTGGGTTTGGCGTATATCTTGAAGCAAGAGGTTATACTTCCAGAACTCCTTACTATTGTAACTGAAGTCACTTAATCTCTCTGAGCCTCAGTCAGGGGCGGCTCTATGTTTTTTGCCGCCCCAAGCACGGCAGTCAGGCGGCCTTCGGCGGCATGCCTGCGGGCGGTCTGTGGTCATGCGGATTCGGCGGCGTTTCTGCGGGTGATCTGCCGGTCCTGCGGCTTCTTGGCGTACCCGCTGCCAAATTGCTGCCAAAACCGCAGGACCGGCGGACCTCCCGCAGGCACGCCGCCGAAGGCCACCTGACTGCCGCCCTCACAGCGACCGGCAGGTCTCCCCCCACGGCTTGCCACCCCAGGCACGCGCTTGCTGCGCTGGTGTCTGGAGCCACCGCTGGCCTCAGTATTGTAATCTGTAAAATGGTGATAATGATACTGACTTGCAGCTGTAAAGTGCTTTGTGATTTTGGATGAAATTACTATGTAGGTGCCAAATTATTATATGCAGCTTGCCAATGTGACGGGTTGGATCACAGAGACCCCCTTGGGACTGCCAACTGATGTGCCAAGACACCCTCTGAGCCCATTTTCCCTGGCAGCTTGGGACTTCAGAACCCTGTCTGGTTGTGCCAGATACGCTAGCCTGCTACAAACACAGACCCAGGTCTGAACTACGTCTCACAAACTGCAGGCTTAACTGAAAACAGCTTAAGAAATGCTCCTGTCTCCAACACTCAGGTATCCAGCTCCCAATGGGGTCCAAACCCCAAATAAATCCATTTAACCCTGTATAAAGCTTTCACAGGGTAAACTCATAAATTGTTCGCCCTCTATAACACTGATAGAGAGATATGCACAGCTGTTTGCCCCCCCCCCAGGTATTAATACATACTCTGGGTTAATTAATAAGTAAAAAATGATTTTATTAAATACAAAAAGTAGGATTTAAGTGGTTTCAAGTGATAACAGACAGAACAAGGTGAATTACCAAGCAAAATAAAATAAAACATGAAAGTCTAAACCTAATACAGTAAGAAAGTGATTACAGATGAAATCTCACTCTCAGAGATGTTCCAACAGGTTTCTTTTACAGACTAGCCTCCTTCTAGTCTGGATCCAGCAATCACTCACACCACTGTGGTTACTGTCCATTGTTCCAGTTTCTTTCAGGTATCCTTTGGGGGTGGAGAGGCTATCTCTCGACCCAGCTGAAGACAAAATGGAGAGGTCTCCCAGGACTTTATATAGACTTTCTCTTGTGGGTGGAGACCCCTCCCTCCCTGTGTAGAATCCCAGCTACAAGATGGAGTTTTGGAGTCACATGAACAACTCACATGTCCATGCATGACTCAGAACTTTTACAGGTGGCAGCCATTGCTCACATGCTACCTTGAACGTTCCCAGGTAGCCTTCTTATGTGGATTGGAGTCTTCCAAGGTTCCATTGTCCATTAAGTGTTTCTTGATTGGGCACTTAACTTGCAAATTCCTTTCTCAAGAAGCTGATCAAATGCCTTACTAAGGCTACTTAAAATCAAACAAGTACACAACCAATATTCATAACTTCGAATACAAAAATGATACATGCATACAAATAGAATGAATATATTCAGTGGATCCTAACCTTTACAGAGATGTGTTACATGGCATATGTAGCATAAAACATATTCCAGTTATGTCATATATATATATTCATAAGCATATTTCCATAAAGCATTATGGGGTGCAACGTCACAGCCAACATCTACATACAGTACATAATGACACAGAGAGTTATTGCTTGGGCTGGATTACATTGTGGCAGACATGGAAATCAAGCTGAGTCACTGAAAAGAAAAGAGAACAATCTACTGTCCAGCTAACCAGCTCCTGCTCTGGATTACTGCAGTACTGGCCATCAAATTAACATTCACCGAAAAGGGTAGAAAGAGAATTCCCTGAACTGCATGTTAATCACCTCCAGCCACCGGGTGACCACAAAGAGAAAAATCCCTGGCAGTACTACGGTGAGAATACAGGCCTGCTTTGCACAGAAAGCAAACCCATTTTATATACAGCACTTTCTCTTAGCAAAAACACACAGCAGGCGAAATATACACAACACCCTGAGCTTTAAAAAAATGCAGCTGTTTAAGTGTTTTATATTTCCCCTCCAGATTGGTAACAATTTACAGGGAGATGATTTAGTGACATAAACAAGCAGGTCTGAAATACTTTGGGCTAAATCTTTAACAACACCCAGTTTACACTCTCTCACTGAATTTCGGGGGAACATTTGCATGTATGAAGTTACTCAAGTGTCTAAATGAAGTGGTTACAGGATAGCAGCCCATTTGTTTGGGGAAGGACAATAAAAGGTATCCCAATATTAACTGATTAACTGATGCTGCTTTTCTGCTGCATTGTTTATTTTGTTTCCTCATTCTCCTACCCAATCCACATAATTTGTTTCTTTAGTCCACTTGCTGTGTCCTGTCTGACACTATCTATACTGACACTATGATTTTTTTTTTAACTGATACAGAAGCCCTAGTGAAGACACAGTTATACTGGCATGACAGTGATTTATATTTGTATATTTATTCATCTTCCCATATTGCATCCACACTCGGGGGGTTGTACCACCTTAACTATACCAGTCTAGTTAAAACACTATGCCTTTTAAGTATAGACAAGCCCCTAGACTGTGAGCGCTCTGTGGCAGGGACTGTCTATGTTGCTAATTGTGTGTACTGTGCCTAGCATCAGGGGGCCCTACTATATATCAATACTAACTCTGGATAGAAATACATTCTAACATAGCCACTTCTGAACAGTGTTGTCCCTGTTTCATTCTGCAGAACTTGTTAAAGAAAATGCCTTGAAGGGTTAACACGGTCTAGAGAGGAGACTACTGAGAAAATGATGACTTGAGTTAAATATTAAACAAAACGAAGCCATTTGTTCCTAGACTAGAGTATATGACACACAGTTTCTGATCTCGTCCGCTTCCCAGTAAAAAAGAAAATCAATTCTAGTAACAATCAATACAACTACACAGAGTAGCAAGCAGATATAACTATGCTGAAAATAAGTACAGCCCCCAATCTGTTAAGGTGACTGAGGAAATCTGCTCTTTCCAATTGGGAGGTAAATGACCAAACCAGATTAATGAACTGTTGATTGCAGGTTGTCTGAACAAGGCTGTTTTCAGATTAGTACTACTGTTTTATCATTATTGGTAGTGTTAGTTTATGGGAGAGGTCAGTGAAGTCTCAAGTGATTGCATGGCAATTTGCTGTTCAGACAATTCACAATAGTTTTCCATTGTAACATCTTTACAACGAGCAAAAAAACCAGACCAACCAAACTGCACTGTAAATTTGCTATCAGCATGCTGGGAAGACACAACTCTGGGTGTTAAAACAAAATCTCTATAGTCTCTTTAATCTCTAGAGTCAGGCATCCATGGTAATCATTCTGAAAAACAATGGGAACTGCAGTATACTATCTCTGAAACATTAAAATGGTACATATTGTTAAACCAAAAATAAAATCCCCAACCAATCCTACATCCTAAACTTTTGATGCCACATGTTACAAGGCAACTTTGTTTTTTAAACAGTTACTGATCTAAAATCTAATGTCAGACAAAAATAAAGTACCAACAGGTGATCACAATGAAATGAATGGCCTGGTATATGCCACTTACCCTGCTGAATAAGTGCTATGCACCTGCCAAGTATTATTCTTAACCTAATGCTGCTCCTCTTGAATTTTTTTGCTTGGCATTATTTAACTTGGGCATTTAGGAGATCACACTCCCTACTTTGTTTGAGGTCCACCAGTTCAGTGATGACTGCTGTTATGATGTAGCTCACATCAACCTGGACCTACATGCTTTATCAGAAGAGCAAAATGAGAGGCACAGATGCAGCCATTTTTTTGGCAGAGTCAGACGGGGTTTTTCCTGTGGAGTCCTCTTTGGTAGGTTTTCTATAGTACATGCATGCTATAGAAGACCAGACTCTGAGGTTCTATTAGAATAATTTCTCTTTGAACAGTAAAGTATATCTTGCACTATAATAATTTATTACATACAATTGCCAAATGCTATTCTGATGGCATCTGAGAGTCATGCTGCCTAAAACTAGTTACTGGTTGATCTCTTTTGTTGATATGATTCTAAGAACAGAGCAGAAGTACTGCTGCCTACTATGAACTTATTTGTATAAAATCAGGGACGGGAGACACAAAAATAAGGAAAGGGCAAGATTTCCAAAAGGTAGAAGTCTAAACATTTTACCCTATTGCTTCTGATCTGAGGTCTGCTTCTATGAGAATGGAAAGTGCCACAGTCACCGGCAACAGCGTGTCCTTGCCTAAAAAGTTTTCCAGCTAACATCTATACCAGAGTGTGTATGAAGAAGGCCTATTTAATCTAAATCTATCTAAGCTTTTATACCCTGCTGTCAGATAACCATGGCATCTGATAGCCTTACACAAGTCTCAAAATCTTTCACATGGATCTAATCTAGTTCTCTCCTGAAGACATCTGAGTTCTTTTCCTGCAAGACATGCAACCCCCTTTCCATCGCCTTCTTTCTTTTTTGTTGTGAAAGAACTAAGCTAAAAAAGTCAGTTTTGCATTTTGGTCTGAAAGCAACATGATCTAGTCATGCTTACCTCCACCAAAAGAAGTGTCCATAGTCTTGGGCAGCTTCAGAGAAAGCTCTGTCCTTTCTCACTTTCCATATGAACCCCGAAGGTTGACAGTTTCAGAGATCCTGTAGAATGTGGCTGTCAAGAGAGACTGTGGTCTCAGAGAAATGCAGACTCAGGTACCTTGGGCCAACGCCATGGAGAGCCTCACAGAGAACAAATGAGACCTTGAATATGGCCTATACATGGTTAACATAGAGGGTGGATATATTCTTGGTAACTGGTACTGCTGAAGAGTTCGGATGCTGCAGACTGCACCACGGTTGACTTGCTCACTCCCAAGTATAATGAGAGGCAATAATGCAGCCTAGAGGTCATGAAGGCATGGATCACTGTAGCCAAGTCATCCTTCAGCAAAGCAGGGTAAAGCTTTCTAGCCAGTCACAGATGGAAGAAGTCATTTTTAGAAGCTATACAACATGGAATGAGGTTCTTAGTGTGACGTTGTGCAGTCTATATGGTTTTATAAAAACATAATAAGAAGTGAATATAATGTAACTGGAATAGTTTTATAAAAATATGATAATAAGTGAATATAATGTAACTGGAATATGCTTCATGCAAAAGGTCTCTTGTAAGGGATCATTACAAAGCTTATAATCTACTGAGTGTGATCATCCTATTTGTATAAACGTACCACTCTTGTACCTAAAACTAGAAATATGAAATATAACTCTGAGGGCCTATTGTAATTATGCAAAGTGTGGGCCATTAATAGTGGTTTGGAATCTTGATGACTCCCATTAACAAGGACCATTGTCTGCAGATGGCTGTGTTTTACCTGTGAGTCTTCCTGTATATGTGTGTGCTGGCAAGTGGGTAATGAAGTCTTGCAGTGACATGTGATCATGTCACCTGACCTGGAATCCATCTTTAACCTGGTGCTTTTCCAGTGTGGGGGGTGGAAACCCAGAGGGACAAAGGGTTCCCGCCTTATGCAAAAGATATTTAAAGGAGTGGAAGAGAACAGAGGGAGAGAGGAGCCATCATGAAGAATCCCCTAGCTATCACCTGAGCTGGAACAAGAGCTGTACCAGGGGAAAGAATTGTGCCCAGGCCTGGAAGGTGTCCAGTCTGAGAAAAAGCTTACTGAAGCATCTCTGAGGGTGAGATTATCTGTATTCAGTTTGATTAGACATAGATTTGCGCATTTTATTTTATTTTGTTTGGTGACTTACTTTGTTCTGTCTGTTACTACTTGGAACCACTTAAATCCTACTTTCTGTATTTAATAAAATCACTTTCTACTTAGTAATTAACTCAGAGTATGTATTAATACCTGGGGGAGCAAACAACTGTGCATATCTCTCTATCAGTGTTATAGAGGGCGAACAATTTAGGAGTTTATCCTGTATAAGCTTTATACAGGGTAAAACGGATTTATCTGGGTTTAGACCCCATTGGGAGTTGGGCATCTGAGTGCTAAAGACAAGCACACTCCTGTGAGCTGTTTTCAGGTAAACCTGCAGCTTTGGGGCAAGTAATTCAGACCCTGAGTCTGTGTTGGAGCAGACGGGAGTGTCTGGCTCAGCAAGACAGGGTGCTGGAGTCCTGAGCTGGCAGGGAAAACAAGAATAGAAGTAGTCTTGGTACATTAGGTGGCAGCTCCCAAGGGGGTTTCTGTGATCCAACCCGTCACACTTAGCATTAAGAACTTTGTCTTCCCATTGGAAGGTTCTCTGAGTTTCTCTCGTCCCTCATGAAATATTACTGCAGTATTTTACAGTAAGTGTCCAAAACACTGCAGCTTTTACAAGATACTCTTTTATTAAGGAACAAAATTCAAGACAGTGGTATCAGACATTTTTTAAATGAAGAAACCAGACCAATAGTGAAGTGAAAACTGCTTGTTACTGGCTGTGGCACTCTGTAAAAGCATTTTCAAGACCACACCTATCTTCCCACCCTTTTTCCACCAAGAGGTTAGATGCTCTAAGGACTCTCTCTTCCCCCCACTCCCCTGCTGCTAAGTACAGACAGTTTGCAATCTGGATCATGCCAAGTACCATATATGTTAATGGCTAAGGAGCAGGCTGATTCAATAACATTTGGGTACCCTTTGTTAAGCCAGTCAATTCACGTCTCTGGCGTGAGACCCAAGGTTCACTGTCCAATTTTCTCCCCACTACCTTTCTTAAACTTCTATGCCACACATATTGATGGATCAATCCCATGGGAAAACCAATCTTGCCCTAAGAAATTGTGTGTGGGGGGGGGAAGGGGAGGGAGGAGGCAGAGTAAAGGGGTTTGGAAAGCAGTAGATGGAGGTTTCCCTATTGAATGGTAGAGAGAATCTTGCAATGTGCTCCAGCCAGGGTCATAATAAGAAAGGAGATGTCATCTTTCTCCAAAAGTCTCTAGGTACTACCTCAGTGCTCTCACACAGCAGGAAGCAGCTTGTACTCTCCTCCTCGTGCAACATGATCGCTGAACATCACACCACCCTTTCATCATGTAAGATTTGGGGTCCCCAAGTGGCAGCATTGCCTGAACTTGGCTGTGCCAAGGAATAATCACCGCTCGGGTGCAATTTTTGAAAAAGCCCTTTCACTGTAGTAGTCCCTAATGAGAATTCTAAAAGGGGCAGAGATTAAATATAGGAGGGAATCAAATGAAATGGAAGACAATTAAGGACACCTGCTCTTTAAAAAGATTTTTGTTTAAAGATCACCAAGTAGGTTCTTCTGGTGTGTAAATGGCTCCTACTCTGCCTTGTAGAAAAAAATCTAGCATACTGTCTTTATAATCAAGTTATTTAGATAGTGCAACAATGATTTAGATCAAAACTTGTTTATACAGTGAAGTCTGTTGAATAATGAAACTACAATGAGCTCTCCGTTCATGTCCCATCTGTGCTAGTTGCTGGCTTCTTCTGGTTGAGTACATGTTTACTGCACATTAGTCTCGTGGTGGGGTATAAAGCAATGCTGGATGGTTCTTAGTGTATGGCTTTTACTGCCCCCTTCCCTGGAGAAAGCAACGTTCCTTGCAGAGCCAACAAATTTGTAAGTTACCTGAAAGACCATATTAAATATCTTTACAGGCAAGAACAAGCGCTCGCACTACCGTCTCTGTATCTGAGTGCTTCATCAAGTATTTATCAGACCATTTGAAAATTTCCACAAGCCTCCAGTGTCATTCCACTGCCAAAATTTGCTTATTATAACCTGTCATGAAAGAAGTAAGCATCCAATAAAGTGACTGAACTAGAAAGGGGTTCCATCAAAGACCCGCTTTCTCCCTCCAAGGTCATGTCTTTCAGTAGATGACTTCTATTAGGAAGCACAACATTATGGGAGTTCAAGTACCTGCATATTTCTGCTTTTCAGGGCCTTGTAATAACGAGTACTTCCCTCTTCCACCTCCAAGCGATATCAATCTTCGGCTGATGATGCGGGCGATGGAAATTTTTGCCATAGTACACATGCTAGGAACACTGATTTGAAGCAGACACTTTGCATGTGAAACACATGCAGCTAGAAGTGTCAAGAGGAGATGCTCTCTTTGGCTTGGTCTGAGTACAGCTGGGCCCACACCAGAGGCCACATCCAAACACCCAGCACTCTGGGAAAGTTCTGATTTGCACCCAGAGTCACACTCCACATCTATCCCTTCCTTTAGAATAGGCCAAACCAAAATCCAAGAGCAATCAACTTGGGTCGAGATCCAAACTTTGCAGGTATATTTCATGAAAGTTTTTCTTGACGCAGAATGTGCCCTTTTTATAAGAAGGGGGAGAAAAGAAAGAGTGAACAGTTTTTCTATTTAGCGCTAAAATGTGCCTCTGTTTTGCTTCACTCATGACGTGGACGGAAAACTCTGTCAACACAGAAATAATGCCAAGTGTTTACACTATAATGGAACCCAGGGACCAATTAACAACACAGAAAACCACCAGGCAGAGTATTTCTTAATGTAATAGGAGGGAAATCTTACATTACTGCTCCCCCTTCCCTTTCTTAAAATAAAGGACAAATGCTTTGTCAACAATTTCTCAATGGTAATCTTTATGATCTGAAAGTTCTACCACTGCCCATTTATCAAAAGGCTTCCAAACTCTACGCTTCGCCACAAAATCCCTTTCTTTCTTTACAAAAAAACCATCCACAGTGATTGTGACAGTCAACGCAGGGATTTTAGAATCTACCCTCCACTCCCAGTTCTTGTACCGCCGATTCCTCTATGGCTCGATGAAGGCGGTGCACCTCGAGCTGAGTCAGAGTCCTCTCCAAGTGCCGGTAAGTGATACGATAGCAATGGCTGACCTTCTTTGTCCTGGAAAATAAACAAAAAGAGAGCTAATACACATTCATACACACACACACACACACCACTTCCCCATCCCAGTGTTTTTGTCTTGCCATTTTATTTTATTTTTATTGTTTAAATTATCAATGTAATGCTAAAATACACAATCCAGACAGCCAGGACTGAATGTAATTTAAATCTACACAGAGGATTTAAGTAAAATCCATTTCATAATCTCACTTGTTTCTCTGATGAATCGTCACCTCACTTTTCACCTACTGCCATTCCGCCATGTTGAAAAAGTGTTCTGGAGAAACTAAGGAAGTGTTATTTACTCCTTCTTGTAACACAAGAACTAGGGGTCACCAAATGCAATTAATAGGCAGCAGGTTTAAAACAAACAAAAGGAAGTATTTCTTCACACAACTCACAGTCAACTTATGGAACTCCTTGCCAGAGGATGTTGTGAAGGCCAAGACTATAACAGGGTTAAAAAAAAAAAACTAGATAAATTCATTGAGGATAGGTCCATCAATGGCTATTAGCCAGGATGAGCAGGAATGGTGTCCCCATGATTACCTGTTCTGTTTATTCCCTCTGGGACATCTGGCATTGGCCACTGTTGGAAGACAGGATACTGGGCTAGATGGACATTTGGTCTGACCCAGTATGGCCATTCTTATGTCCTTATGTACTTGACTGCTGAATAAAATATGTGTCAGCTTGACACAGGCCCTGTGTATCTCACTGTGCTGACATTCCAATGGAAAGTGAAGACAAAAGAACACGACAGTATAAGGATTAACACCGACACCTAGGAAAACAAGGGGTTTCACTCACTATATCTCAGTCTAATGTGTCTTGCAGTTTCAGAAGCAGGAGAACAACTGGCAATCTTACAGTGCTAGCAAGTAACACCGTTAGTCAGGGTGAGATGTTTCACAAATCTCTACTCCATGTTGATTCAGCTCAGTTGTAGCAACCACTAGCAGCTCCAACTAGAAGGGATGCTAGTGTTTTTCCAAACACAAAGAGCAAAACATGTATTTTTCAGTCCAGATTATTATTTTTATTTCAGATCACAGAAAACAAAGAAAGAACAAATGTAAAGTCTCCACATGAGATAGTGGGACAGAGAAAGAAATGTGCCTAGTGAACCCTTACATTCTGTATCTCAAATGAAAAATAAAATGGCAACTGCTTCACAGCTGCTTTTGTGAAGATTCCTTTGTATTTGAAGGTGCAGTACACAGAAAAGAGAATGACATCTCCTTTCATTTATGTAGCTACCTACACCTTAGTAAGCATCAGTAGCGCATATTGTCCTGAGATCATGTAGCACACAACATACTTCCACAGCAGTATACCACGTGTGCTTGGTAGTTGGGCATGTCACCAGCAATCCAGAGACCAAACAGCAGTTTACGATTACACTGTTGGAAAGGAATTGCAACAATGGAACTGACAGTATTATTATACATATCACTTAACAGCTTAAATTAAGCTCAAAGATATCAGAAAGTAGAAGAGGAAGGCACTTGAGCTTCCCGCAGTTTCAGAAGTTCTGACAGTTGTGAAGAGGAGAAGGAAAAAGAGGGGAAGGGGGGGAGGGGCTAAGACAGAAATCAGAAATATACTGTATGACAGAGGTTTTCAAACTGTGGAGCGTGTCCGAGGTTATCGGGAGAGGGGTGTGAGGACCTGACAGGGATGCACTGAAGGGACAGGGTCAAGAGAGGTCTCTGTCCAGCAGGGGAAGTAGATGGGGGTTTCTGCAATCTCACATTTTGCAGCTTCAATAATAACTGTATGCAACGTGTCTTTGAGACCCTTGGCTGAAAGGCTCTTTAAAAATGATGTAATTCTGGCCCTGATCCTGAGGCCTGGAAAATGTATCGCATTAGAAAACGTGTAACCATGTTTTAGCTAATATGATGTGATTACAACTTTGCCCTTAGTGTGGAAAAGGGCAAGTGTTTAGAAGCATAACTGGTCGTAGTTAAGCCTCGGGTTTAAAAAAATCCACCTTATTTTGGATCCCATGTCCTTATGCTTTCCCCTCTCACCACTCAAGCTCCTCTCCCAATGCAGATGAGCAGTTCTTTCATGACACAGAGACATGAAATAGGTCAGTAAATGACGTAACGAGCTTTTTGTGGGTGTTACAGAAGAAGTGCGTCTTCAGGAGGAATTGAAATGAGGAGACGATAGTGGCCGTGCAGAGCACCTCAGGCATGGTGCTTTGTTAGCTAGAACTGAAGGTGGGAATTAGGGTGGGAGAAATAGGAGAGGGGCTGAATTGTAGAGGAATCACAGTTAGTGTGGTTGATTTAAAAAACATTAAGATCAAACAACGATTCAAACAAAGAAGTAACTATAGGGTTACCATACGTCCG
>NW_020664407.1:1054335-1055106 GCF_002925995.2 Terrapene triunguis | reverse complement strand
TAACTATTAAGATGTGACTAGTATCACACTGATAATTTTGCTTGTATGTTACACTTCTTCCCCCCTCTTTTTAGCTGGGATTATTGGGAGATTGTTACTAACTAAGAGCAGAACGATTTTTAAAAAATGTTTGTTCAATCGGAGATGCACAATAAACTTCAGAAAGCTGAGCCTCCTGCCTAATTAAGTCCGCCCTGAATGCCATGCTGCAGCCAGCCTCATGTTAGAGTCTGTACATCTATATTTCAAACAGCTAAAAATTTAAGCCACAGAACTGGGACAGCAGCTTCGGTAGGTAAACAAACATAGAGGATTAACACTGAGTGCAGTGGACATTATTTACCTAAACTGCACCTTCAGACAATCCCATACGGTTTACAATCACACAGCCTCTTTCTCCTTTCATTAGGATTTAATTGATCTTATTGTCACACTCGACTCTGCACCAGCCTGCAGCTGTCAGGTAACGAAACACAATAAATACAGTGAAGCACTGCTCAAAGGGAAAAAGTAGCAAGAAGATAGTGATGTATTCTGATGCCACAAGAGAAAACATGGATGCATTCAATGAACACTGAAGTGAAACAATATCTAATATTTTTTCATGCATTTTTGGTGGGAACAGCTTTGCCTCATGGACAATGGCTTTTCAGGAATTGGAGTCCCCCAGTGTTACAGTCACAGGTTAGTTTCACTGCATGCAACCAACCTGAAGGTATATTTTACACACACACACACACACACACACACACACACACACACACACACACA